>NW_009198090.1:35502-43103 GCF_000690835.1 Fulmarus glacialis
GTGTTTCTCAGTCAGTCATAGGAATAGCAAAGACAGCAATTAAAATATCCTAATGTTTCTAGAAAATATTTGCACTTCAGACTGTCATGATCAAGGTAGCTTAGCAAGAAAAGTATAAATATGTATAGAAAAAAATATTCCTGATTTTAATTTGAGCACATTAAAAAGAGTGCAGAGGCAAGGAAGCTATAATTTTGTTTCAATTTTAAAGTTAATCCTCTCATATTATTGAGATTATATTGAGGTTGAGATTATAAGAGTATGTTAGATGGAGAAAGGGGCAATAGGATTCATAGCAGTTCTTAGAACTATTCTAACTGATTAAAAAAATGGTTTTTCTAAAGGGGAATCACTAGATTTCACATTTCCTGAGGCAGAGATGTCCCTTATCACAGCAGTCCTGCAAATGGTACAAAGTTGGCAGCAACCTCTTCTTCCTTCAAGGACATATTTTATTTGTATAGAAATAGAAGCTGCTATTCCACTCTCTCCTGACCATTCCCTGGGTCCTCAGGAGACACTGTATTTGCGTGTCTGTGGTCTGGTCACAAAGAATCAAATCCCAGGTGGACAATGGGGTCAAGAAATGTTTTTTTTTGGAATTTGCAGAAGAAGAATAGCCAGTGGGTTGCTAGTGGGGGAAGTGAGTATATTAAGCCAATGACAAGCATGCTAGCTGGGGAGAACTGGTGTGGGCACCTGTTTTTGCAGGAGGAACGGTTCAGGCAGACAGCCGTATCATAATCAGGGCTGGATGCAATTGCTGTGCAGGTCTGCACTGTGCTATGCACCAGGCAGTGCTAAAGGGAGGAGGCGTTAGAGCTTCCGTCGCCACCCAGTTGATCTGTTGTGTTTTGCTTTCTTGTTAGAAATAACAGTGTATGTCTCCTGTCAAACAGTAATGTGCTAAATCAGAAATTATTATTGCACTGTAATCCGACAAATTATTACTTGTGTAACCCTTATTTTTGATGACAAGTACATAAGGACTCATCATGAGTTACGCTGCACTTAAGTAAGGGTGGTGACATCTTATATACAATATAGAGAAGTACAGAATTCGTGTGACCCGTGAAATGGGGTGGTAGGCATTAATTTGGTATAATTCTAGATTACGGAGACTAGTGTCATTCAAAAATACTTTCTCTGACTAAAGTATTATTAGGAATCAAGTGCAGGTAGTGGTATCAAACAAATAAACTAAATGCAAATATTACACTTCTATGAAATTTATGTAAAGGCTTTTACTATCTCAGAGAAATAAAAACAATAAATAAACACAAACCAGTATACATAAATATTTATAAATTTGCTCTTTGTTCTGTACAATTAACGAACATCAGATAGTTTTCTCTGATAAGAGAAAAAATGATGGTCCTAGCCAAATGCAGAAGAGATAGAGCTGAAAAAGTAATAGCACAGAAGTTCTCTTGCTCACAGTGCGCAAGCTTGTTTTTCAATCCTCTCCTATGCCACAAAGCTCTTTTTCTCGTATTCCCTCATGAGTGCTTCTCCGTACATGACTTTTTCTTGTTTTGCGCACCCAGTCCTTGCTATGAAACCTCCATGAGGTGTATATACAACCAGCCACAAGAAAAACTCCTAGACTCTGAAGCCTGGCTTTGCTCAGCTTTTACCATTGGGACAATTCTTTTGTGAAAAAGATTCTGGTTTTCATGATACTGGATTCCATAAATGCAGTGAATTAGTTTTTTCAATTAGCCTGAAACAGAATGGGAAGAACATCATCCCTTACAATCAGGTCTGGAATTAATAGCAGTCACTGGTGCCTTTAAGGAGACCAATATTACAGGGGGAGCGGAAAGATCTGCCTATTACTAAAGTTGCCTGACATATCTCATGATAAAATCCCATTTTCAAATGCTAATATGTTCATCATACTTCACTGTTTGGACTGAAATTTTCCGTATTCACTGACTGCCTCAGGCTAAATTCTTTAGGAAAATTTCAACAAAAATCATTTAGCTAAAGAAATCTTCACTCAACTGGCTGAGCTTGGAAATTTTCCAACTGCTAGAAATAAACCAGCTCCTTCCATTCCTGTAATGAAAGATTCCTGCAGTAATATACTTTTCCTTGGAAATGCTCAACAAGCTCCTTACTTGGTGAAAGCAAACATAACACTGCTGACTGTAATAGGGAGGGGCAATTTTCTACCACTAAAACTTTGACCTACCATGTGGATCTTTGTAAGAAGTTAAAGACTGGTACCATCAATTCTGTGGAACTGGAGGGAATAGAATGCTTGATTATTTTTGTTTTATTTTGTTTTTGAAGTGAAGTAATAGGCATTGATCTACAGATATGATTGTATTCTGCTTGGCCACAAGGAAAAACTGTTTGATTTCAGTCTGACATGGACTGATGTATAACTTTGATGTATTTGCTAGAGATATTTCTAAGAGAAATACATATTGAAAAATAGTTAAATTTTTATTTTTGTATGAATTGATCTCTGCAACCTGATTAGTGAAGATACGAGACCAGTAAATGTGGCTTTGTTCTATTTTATCTTGCACCTCTAATAAAAATTTAAAAATCTCTGTGACATTACCCTGCTAGAAGAAATGAAAGTGAGAATCTTCCATACTATTAAAGTGGGTCTTCTTTCATGTGCATCTTCTACAAACATTCACAGCTCCTGTGATGGTGGTACCACTTAACCCTATTTTGAAACCTCATTAACCTTTTTCTTGATGCTTGTGAAATGAGATTTGTCAGATGCTCCGCTCTTTAAATATTTCTCTTCTGTCAAGCTAAAAGCAAAACAAAATAAAAGCAGAATATAAAGACCTGGGAAACATCTCATCAGCGATGTGCTATTTGTCTTTCAGTAGAGCAAGCGTAGAATATGGACCTCCAGATTTGTTGCTAATTTGAGATCCACTGCTATATCCTCTGTTCCAATTCTTTGGCTCTGGTGCTTCAGATAAATGTAATGTCATAGACCTTCTGTTCAAACTTACCATTAAAAGATAAACATGAAAAGAGATTATGAGATATAACAAAGGGCCACAGGATTTAACTCTAATAATCCAATCCACTGATGATAATAGATAATTTTCTCTCATTCTGAGTAGGTGGTTGCTCCCTGAAATGAGCCACCCCCGGTAGTTGTTTTATTCCTCAGCCTCCTTGCATTTCTCACTGTATGTTTAGAGTTCTACACCAAAGACTCTATGCACACCAGGCTTCTTTTTTTCCTATAGGTCTCCAATGAAAAGAAAATGTGGAATATTAGTCTGGGTAAGTGGATTTCTGAATAGAATTCTCAATAGAATTCTAGCCTCTCTTTAAACAAAATCACCTAAACAATATAAAATATTCTCAGAGATGCATATCTAGCTGTGGTTTCACCTCATGTATTTGTTTAGATATTTTGGCTGCCAAGGTCTATCAGTAGCACGATCAGGAGAAAAGCCCTATTTCTAGAGTTAGCTGACAATAGTTAAATTTTAAACTGGACTTTTCCTTTAAATCTGTCAGTCTTTTTTATTTAAATATTTTGAAACCTGAAGCTCCTCAATGGGCTCTGTTTATTTCCATGAGCATTGTTCCTGGCTAAGTGATGAGGCAGGTCTTCTGATGTCCTTGTGAGAACAGGATTTTATTAAATGGCTCTGAAGAGAACTGAATGGTAGACATGCTGCTGCTAGATTTATGGAGCTGCTGGATCAGGAATGCTAATTTTTCCTAGTGTTAATATATTTGGGTAATATCTTTCTGAAACATAGCTGAAGTCTGTAGCCTGTACCTCATGCTCTAGTAGAAGAGCTCATGATGAATGTACAGTCAAATACCCTTAATATTTTGCAGATGCTGTGAACACCAATTACAGAACACTAACTGCAGTGAAGGGGTTAATGATTAATTAAGTATGATGATATGAATTAAGTATCAGCAGGGTCTAGGGTAATTGATGTCAGGTGAATGGGAAACTCCCCAGGATAATGTCAGTGCCAGAGGGAGTGGTGATTAGTGGGGATAAATGCTGGTGTGATCTGCATCTGATGAAGGCAGAGTTGAAATGTTTGTGGGACTGGGCCCAGCTGAGAATAATAAAGGCTTTTCTGTTCCCAACTGAGAATAAAGGAGATTTTGAATCAAAATATGTAAATACAGGTAGAACCCTTTCCATCTTTAAAAAGTGCAACAGGACATATGCTTTTAATACATATCTGTATAAAGCTTTAGAAAGCAATCTAAAAATTTATTGTGAACCATGTAATCCCTCATTTTAAGTAGTTTCAAGAAAGGAAGAAAATTGAGGTCCATTATTTTTCTCTGTTCATTACAAAGAACAATGCAGAACAGTCTTCAAAGTGCAAATGAAGACTTTGCTGTGCTTTCACTTATTTAATTTGCAAACTAGGTTACAAATATTCTGGTACAACTTTGTAAATCTCCTTGAGGACGCCAGATGGAAAACACTGGTAAGTGTTGCTTATATTTAGGTTTAGATAGCTATAGTTATAACTATTGTTATTGTATAGGTATGTGTAAGAGGGGCTTCTTCAGACAACTCTAGACAATTTTGATTAATTTACAGAAAAAAAGTCTGTTGTGTGCATTGTAAAATGCAGTACGGAATTTGTAGTACACAATCACTTAATTAAAGATTGTCTCATAATGCATGTACTTTACTGACACGAATTAAGGTTGTGCAAGAAAACTCAATTATTCCGTTACCTAACTTAGATGTGCTTAAAAATGTTTTTTCTTGAGTAACCTGATACACTGATCTACACAGACAATTGTATATCTTGTGCAACTATTTTACTTTAAAATCTCTTCCTCTCCACAATATCTACAAGGGCCATCATAATGGTGTTTATTTATTTACTGTAGACAAATCCTATGAACTTCTGATGTGAATCTGGGACATGTCAGTTTAGTTGACATGCCAAACCAGAAAAAGAGAGAGAAATTAAGAGTTCCCTGGGGTATCAAATAAAGGTTTAATTTGCAGAAATTTGCAGAAATCTGACCATGGTCTGTGGATAATACAACCTAAACACAGGTCACAGAGAAAGAAAGTTGATTTTTGCTCTGTGTCTTCACAGTCATAATTTTAGCATGATTGTTGAATGGCTGGATGGCTTATTATCTGTACATACTGTATATGTTGGCACTGTACTACTTCTGTGTTATATAAGAAGGTGTCCTTAAATCCAAAATGACAGACACAGTAAACGAATGGTGAATCTGTTCATGTAGCTACATTAGCAGAGATTGTTCTAAAATTACATCTTTACTGCTTATATGGGAATGGATTCTTGGTGACTTTATACATCTGGGTAGTGAGATAGGTGTAAATATACAATTAATCATTATTTCTTATGTTTTCAGATTATCATTATTAATATTTTCTATGTATTAGTTTTATAGATAAAATGAATTTAATTTACTTAGTTAATTTTAAGTTAATGAGGGGATTCATCTGTGGAGTATGTAAAATTTACAGTTATATACATTTTGTGAAAGATCTAATAATATGGGAAATGTTTGTTTCACCTTCTAACAGACTGTCTACATAAATCTCAAATAAAAAAATATGAACTTTCGCTGATTATAAATTAATTTTTACAAGTTACATATCTTTTAGTTCACAAGGAATATAATTTAGTCATATATACAGTACTACAAATGGAGTAATTCTGCTTTAATTAGAGGTGTAGGTATTCTGCAGTGATGCCAAAATTTGTCACTGAATTAATTTCTTGCCTTACTGTTGAAGTTTTTAAAGAGCTTTATGCAACAGAGTGAGTAACATTCTCCATTTCTTTAGAGCAGGGAAACTTGAGGAAGAGGTTGCTCAGGGAATCCAATTCTTTGATGTGTTTTATTCAACAGATCTTTCACGGAGGTCAGCTGGAACTCCCATTGACCTCTGTGGAGCAACATTTATGCCAACACAAAGCAGTTGGTGCACTGGAGAGCTAGAGAACCTGGTCAGTAATTTAAAGCCAGGTCTTGTATTTTAAATCCCACATGTTAAAACAAGAAGAAATATTTGTCTTTCTGACTCTTTCTCCCTGACTATGAACACATAACTGTTATGAACTCAGCTTTCTGGATTCTGTGACTGCTCCGAGATCGGGGTCACTTGGCCAGCAACGCAGCGCTCCACAGCTGCACCACGAGTTCACCAGGCAGCCCTCTCCAGCAGTGTTATTGTACTTGTGTTTGCAGCGTGTCTTGCTGAGTAATGCACGCAGCCTCGCTGCTGGTGGATTCTGTGTAAATCACCCCTTTTAGTGAGTTCATTAAAACTGCCATTATCTAATTTTCCTAGAAAAACAAGGGGGAAAATATCTGCTTTTCTGAAACTGGACAGCTGATTGTATAGATGCTCCCCTGCTGCTGGCAGTAAACTGCAGGAAATAAGGGACAATCCTTGGAAGAGAACAAGAGGTGACTGAACGTGCAGCCATGCAGCTAACGCACTGAGTGGGCATTCCAGCAGTCTGGATAAAAATTATTTATGTTGTGGTTATGTCTAAAGTGGCCTGGGCACTTTCCAAATACAAGAGAAAAAACAATCCTTGCACCCAAGAACTGGAGTATAAGAAGACAGACAGGCATGTAGTGAAGGCTGTTTGAGGACAGAGCAAAGAAAGCAGGTGATAAAGCTGAAGACAGAAATAACTAAAAGTTTCTGAAGGTGGTTGATTTGTTTAATGTCAATACTAGCAGCCATATTAATACTAGTACCAATACTAATACTCCAATCTCCTGTCTCTTTTACAAGTATCTATCATCTTCCCTGTTTACCTTGTCTGGAAACCTTGGCTCCACTACTAAGATCCCTTATGCTCTCCCTTTCACCAGGTAAATAATCTTTTCCGTCAAGAGACACAAAGTAAGTCATCTGTCCCTGAGCTATAAATAGATGCTAGTCTGCAGTTTTGGGGGCTTGGGTAACTTGCAGCTACACAGAATTTTCCAGTGAATAGATCCTGTGCAGCAGAAGTGTACCCCTGATGCAAATCCTGATGGCTGGAGACAGTCTTCAAAATGTGAGGGTAAACTGACACTGTTATCGCAGTGTGATGTTGTGAGAAATTTGAAATTCTCTGTTTGTTTTGCCTGGTGCCCTAAGGACTACAAAACAATACAATCTTCAAGTGTTCAGCAGAGTCAAAATATATACATTAAAATGTAATTTATGATAAGGGAATGGAGAAACGAAAGCATCACATAGTGAATTGGAATGCCTGGTGAGCAGCTATGTGCCAGCTGAAGTCTGTAAGAAATGTAAATGTCACTGATGCCATTTCTAACCCCTTAGAAAACAGCCACATAGAAGTTAAGGTTATGGCTGGACTGTCTGGATAAACCCAAGGACTAAATTCTTGGTTTTCTAACTCTGGGCAACACTGTAAAGGTACTTTAAAAACAATCAGGGAACACTTTGCACATACATTTGTAACTTCACTTCATAGCCACATGATTCCAGATAGGATTCACTGCTGGAGCCACCAAGAAAGGCAGTGCAGTGACACAGCCCCAAGCATGTAGCTTTTGGCCTTGCAGGGGTGCTCATGTTCATTGCGTGTGCTCAGGGACAGAGTCATCAC
>NW_009198090.1:43134-46439 GCF_000690835.1 Fulmarus glacialis
GGCAAAGGCTGGAGCTGCTTCTGAAGGCAAAGGACTGGTTTAGTCTTGCCTCTTGGACTTAGGTGTCTAACCTACAGTCTGGCAGAGGTCTCTCTCTCTCATTCCAGTTTCTTGGCTTCTGGTGCTTCCCTAAGGACAGCTGACCTATTTTTAATAAGTGGAGGTATAGCCAAATTTATTCTTCAAAGCACAGCTCTAAAGGCCTTTTCAGACATTTTCTTAGGTGCCAAAAGAGCTTCAGACAGTTTAGGAGCTCTGACCATTAGTGAAGAGTTGCTTACGGCTTTTGAGGGCCATAAGTTTGGCTTTAGTTTCCTAAATCCTGCCAATCTTAATCTTTTTTATGGCTCTGGATCACAGCCTGGAATATGGCTACAGAAAACTCCACGTTGGAATCACTTCTGCATCAGGTTGCTTGCATTTCTCTTTATGGTTTAACAAGGAAGAAAGTGAGCAAAATTCCTATCAGAAACAAAACTGTTGATGGGTAGAAGAAAGCACAGTCCTGTAAGTTGAACAGGGCTGGAAGGCAGAAGCTGGACAAAAAAGCAGTTTAGAGGAGATGGAAGGAGCTAGTGCTGTTGGAAAGAAGGAGCTGTGCTTGGGAAGAAAGCTGAAAGTTGTGCTTCTTCAGGGTTTCTGTGCATCTGTGTGCATAGTTTTTAGGGGAAAGCCTAGAGAGGCTGAATGGTAAGACTGGAGTCTATAAATTTAGGGTGTCAGATTTGTTTCCTCAACCTTTTCTGAGATAGAGATGACATCCAGAAAATTGCTGAAGTTAATCTGCATGACACAGAATAAGATTTAGGCAGAAGAATAAGAAAATAAAATAGGAAAACAAAATTATATGGCTTCATAGAGGAGAGTACGTGCTGTGGTTCATTTATTGGATTTGTCCCACATAATGCCCGTCTTCACTCATCATAGGGCATGTTTCTCAGTTTCATGCAACTCCTGTCTAAATAAAAGAAGCCTAAATCAATCAGTCAAAGCTCTGTAGAGCAACATTAAGCAATGTCACTTTAATTTAAATCTGTTTTCAGAGTAAAAATAGATTTTAAAAGATATCAATCACAGTTAAAGAAAAAAGTTCTTTGGTGGTGTTCTTGCTCTAAGGTGAAGTGCTCACCTGGTATAAGTGGCAGAGGTCTGAGTCTCAATGCTTTATACTTTCTTCATGTAAACAAGGTATTGTCCCAGGACTCTGCAACCAGGGCTGGGTAACATCATGAAAAAATGAACATTTCCGAACTCTTCATTCATCATTCTGGAAGTGCTGGCTGACTCTGAGTACTGATATATTTTATTGCAAAAGTTCTGGGCAAGGCTTTGAAATGTATTTGCAAGCAAACTCTTCCTGGCAGCTTTCAGGTAGAGGCCTTCGCAGAGCTCTCTGCAAATATTTCTGCAGGTGCAAAAGTCTAGAAATAGAGCAGGACATCTGCCTGCATGAGGTTTCAGAGTTGTGTGCTACTGTGGTGGTCTAAGGTGCTGAGGAGATTGTCGAAGGACTTCAGAGGTATGATGGTGCAAGAAAGAGAAATTAGTTTCTTCTGACATTAGATTAGGAATTGGATGGAAGTTTCAGCTAAGACTGTAAATCTCATCTGGGAATCCCTTATATCCTGAAATGAGGCTAATGTTTAAAGACTTGAGAACTGGCCACAGTAAGACCTTCTGACTGCTTGCACTCAAGGATCTTTTTTTAAAATAACAAAGATCTTGCATTTCTTTGTGAACGCAAAAGGAAAATCAGCCACCACTAAAATGCAAAAGAAGTGCAGTTATTGCTACTGGACTAAAATTTTACGCATTTGCAACAACATATTGCCTCACTTTTTATTTGAGAAAACTGACAGTGAAGGAAGTACTATTTTGTAACTGCTGATAACTCAAATGTTGTGTTTCTTACTATGCAACAAAAAGGACTGAGCTATTATGTACTGCACTTTCAAGATGTCAAGAAAATTGTGTAAAAAATACTTGCAAATATAAATAATTTTTACATGATATAACATGAATTGCTGCTGATAATGTAAGTGGTAATTTCAAGAGAAGTGCTTTTGTTTCTGGAGGTGAAAAGAGAATGAAAATGAGTATTTGCCATGAGCTAAGTACATAGTATATGAGAAACTGTAATATAGGTAAATCACTATTTGATCACTAATAGATTGTATAACATAAGTTTTCAACTACTTTTTTTTTTTTTTTGTCTAGTAAAAATAACATCAGCATTTCAGAAGAGATTTTTTTTTTTTCAGCCTGGCACATTTAGTAATTCTGAGAAATAGCTATACTCATAAGTTATATTGATTAAAGTTGGAAGTATCTTGAAATATTTTTCAGCTATTAGAAATGGCTTTGGACATTAAGTGAATACCAAACAGTTAAAACTCTCTAAGATCTTTAATAACAAAATTATTAAGGATGATTCAATGACTGCCTAGCACTAACATTTCTGTGACAGTTCTCTCAAAAAGTTACTATTGTACAGTTATAACAATGTGATCTTATTTCTAATGAAGTTTTATGCCATAATCTGTTCAATGAGAAAAGTTTTCAACAAAAAATTGGTGATTTTTTTTGCTCATAAATGTGACTGAAGTAAATACACGTTATAGCAAAGCACGAAAAATGAAAAGGGATGTTGTTTAGTGTTATGTATTAGTTCTTAATTACTTGCTTTCTCTCTCTGATTTCAGCACATGGATATGCCTTAACCTCTTCCAGTTAATTTCCTCTAAAAAAAAATAGTGATTTGTAGAAAATTTTAAGTATTGCTGAAAGCTGAGGGTTATTTTATGAAGAATACTCTATATCGAAGTTTTCATTCTATTGGTTGTGAGTGTTTCTGGATCTTGAATTAGAAAATGGTGTAATATTCTAACATTTTTCATGGTTCTTTCAGTTTCTTAATGTGTAGGAGGTATTGTATCCATTCTTATCTCAAATGAATAGTGAAAATTATTTCTTCCACATCTGGGACAGATTGCAGTAACCTTCTAAATATTGTTTTGATATGTCTGAGGTTCACATTAAAATTAATCTCGGTTTTACTTGTTTAAATGCTTTATAAATTGCTTGGAAAGAATTTAGAAAGTACTTGAGTCCACTATACTGGTACTAAGTACCAGTTAATATAATAAATAATTTATACTGGCTAAAATACATTTCAATCAAAACACGTGCTTATGAGAAAAAAAAAAATTGATTTTCCAGCAAGTGAGTAAGGCTTCATCCGCTATTGCTTTTATTGTTTGTGGGGGTTTTTTTGTGGTTCTCCCTCCCTCTCCCCCTACACCACC
>NW_009198091.1:0-8057 GCF_000690835.1 Fulmarus glacialis
ATATATATATATATATATCACATACACATATATATATTTAAAAAACCCACAACACTATTCAGTATAATATCCAAATACCTAGAGGAATATTTAATGAAGAATTTTTTTATAGAACAGTATTATTAACTTCAAGCCATAAAACTCTCAATTCTATAGTAACAGTGCTTATGAAGATCATACAAAAGGAACTGGAAAGCCTTCCCTCTCCCTCAATCACAGGGGTTTTTTTGGTTTTGGAGTTTTTTTGGTTTGGGGTTTTTTCCCCCCTCAAATAAGAGGCATGTGACCATAGAGTAGCCCTCTGTGTTCTAATTATATTGCTAGAAGACATGTCCCAAACATTTTGTGAGGATGCAATGGGGACAGGGTAAAGGACAAATAAAGCAAACAGCTGTGTAAAGCTCTTCTATCATTCTCACACCTAACTGAAGCCAGTAGTACCACAGTGAGGACAAAAAAAGCTCTTAACGTTATGCTCACTAGCCTTTCATCAGTCAGTCCTTTCTTAAAAATTAAACAAATAAACCAAAAAAAAGAGAAATAGCAGGCAGTGCTTACTAGGCTAAGCCTTTGTTAGCAATGAACCCACCAGAAGCCCTGGAGCAGAGATTAGCAAACTAAGTAATCCTTTGGGAATTCTCCCAGGACATCCAGTTAGTTGATCAAGCTGTTCCAGTCTTGGACTGAGATGCTGTAACAACAGTTAGGACTGAATGTGGTGATCACAGCTCTGCCTAGCAAAGAGATACAGTTCAGATACTACCGAAGGCTCAGTTAATGTACCTAACACAACACAACTGCTTCAGCTGCTCAGAGCCCTAAGCCCAACTGAGGAGCCAGCACCAAAATCACCACTATAAGGAATATTTTTACTACTTGGATTACAAGCACAGGACTTGCTACCCTCCCTTCACACACTAACTCTGTATTGGGCAGTGTTATTCTGAGTAATTACCATTATGTGGTAATGAGCTGAGCATATCACTGGATAGCTGACTTCCCGTATTTGAGTCCAGTGTACAGATATTTTGCAATCACATTGCATATAGTGACTATAAATGCAAATAGAACCAAATAGCTACTAGGGCATGTTTTCAGGATTGAATTTGGATAGGACTTCAGGTTCCAAGACACCTTGTAAGAAGAAACAACTGAAGATATACTGTTATTTCTGAACTTAAAAACTACTTGGGTCGAAGTTTTCCAGGCCAGGTGTCTACCTCAAGCTGATGTTTTCAAAAGAAATTTTCAACCAGAATGTAGGTTGTAATGTAGGGGAGGAAAAAACCTCACATTTTTACTCAAGTACAGAAAAAGCCCTCTTAATGTACTTGAAAAGGCTTTTACTTTGAAGAGAGAATTTGAAATTTAGTGGGCGAATAGACTTTGAATCAGGGATATGCCTTTTGGGCAGTTTTCCTACTGAACATCATGATAAAGCAATAAGCTTTTGAATCTCAAGCTGCGCACATGCCCAGCAAAAAATTTTAAAAAATAATATTAAGAGCTAGAAGCTAGGTTTTCTGAAAATTCTGTGGCATCAGCAATGCTGCAGGTTGGTCCTAGCAGAGTTACCCTACCTGAGGCAGCAGCGGGGACTGAGGTTAAGGCTGGGGCTCCACCGTGCTCCGTGCTCCCTCTTCTGGCACCCATGCCAGCGCAAAGAGCCAGCAGCAGGCCTCGGGGGCGAGGGGAGGGATGAGTGATGCTGGGAGGCTACAGCAAATGCATCCTGTTGGGTATACCCCATTTCTATTTCTGTCTTTATCAGGGATTTACACAGAGCAGCGAGTTTATTCCATCAAATTGGTGGCCTCTGACAAACTGTTTCTCATTTTCTGAGTTCCAAATTCGAGCCTCTGGAAACTAAATGCAGAAATACCAAGTAGTAGCTACAATATGTATACAGCCTTCTTGACTGCAGCTTCTGAGCACTATAAACGTTTCAAAGAACAGAGCATCACAATAATCTTGCACTAGGAAAGCCCTCATAATAGGACCACAGATAGGACCACAGCACGTACGCACAAGTTCATGAAAAAGCCTATGGCTGAATTTAACGTGGCTCTACAGTTATGGTGAGCGCTCCTATTGCTGAACTATCTCTACTCTCAAATAACCTGTAAATTATCCATTGAAACTGTGCTTTGATTAAATGAAGAACACCCCAAATTAGCAGCCATTCTTGAATTCCTCTGTGCCTTAGTTTTCTCAGGATTATAGTGATGATAATGCTACTAGCTCAGAATTTTGGGAACTCATTAGTATGAGCATTCAGATACTCTCCTAATGATTACTCTAGAAAAGCCTGTAAGAAAATGCAAAAAAAAAAAAATCTGTATTCAGATAAACATTTAAACATCATGCAGATACAGATAACCTCTCTTTTTTTTAATTCAGTGAGCAGTATCCATCTCAAACTGAAGGATCATGCATTAAAAAAAGTGATCATATCATTAAGGACTATCATAATACACACGTATGATGTCACACAGATGGAAAACTTAAGTAATGAGCACTGAATTTTTCAACCTTAATTTTTATATGTTTATATGTTAATGTTTGTATGTAATTTACATAATTTTAATGTTCAGTTGCAGACAGAAACTATGAGACTTTTATTTAAAGACAAGAACTCTTCGGCAGATGAAAAAAAAAATCTAATGTCTATGTATTTTCTTCCATAAATAAGTAAATTGATCCTGATATGAAGTTGGCTGCAGCTGGTTACCCAAACTTTAAAAAGAGAATCATTAAAAAACATCTTTGAAAGTTTAATTAGCATATTTTGGCAAAAGGAGAGGATTCCTTAGCACAGTACTTAAACAACATGGGGAAACTTGCACTATCAAATATGTACTATAATTTCTGTATAGTACTGCAAACATGACACAAGCACCTGGATTACGGACACACAACTCCATTTTCGTAAGTGCTAAGCACAACTAATTCCAAAGAAACACCATGGGGGCTCTGTAATAGCTTGGCAACCTCTCGAAGGAAAAACTGTGACATTATTTCATTTTCCTAAAGCAAAGTGAAGAATGAGCCCAGATTTATTAAAACAGAGGTAACAGATAAAACACGATATTCTAAGGGTTTCATTCACAGACAGGCTTACTTTACTTTTATTGTCTTACATATCTAGCTAAACCTGTAGCATTAAAAAAAAAAAATCTATTTTGACTCGTAAACTAACATTAGAGTAACTTGATGAAGGATGAAACGAGGCAAGAAGTTGTTTCATTTCAAGAGACCACACTGTAAGCTCAGGGCACTGCTGTGTACGCAGGGGAACTCACTACAAGCAGTCCCCAGTGCAGCACGTAACTTAAGTCACTGGAAGTTTGTGTTCATGAACTAAAATAAAATACTTACAACGATGAAGAAAGCCTTAAGATTACAAATCAAGTGTGAATAGCTGCAGTACTAAATATTCCTGAATCAGCAAAAGATGGAAACAAACTGTATGGTAATGCACAAGGAGATACATCTCTGAAGTAGAAGTCGCCTGTGACATTGCTGAAAGCCCCCTAGAGAGGGGGTTGCCCCACCCAAAATTATCAGGTTTTCCTCACTCCCTTGCTTGAGCCCTCATTTTGTTTCATCTCCCTTTTTCCTTCTTCAGCACAACTGCAAGAATTCTTCCAACTTCTGTACTGTTCTCCAACACATGCAAGGGAGTCTCATAGAGGGAAGAGACCCTTCCTGGCCTGCAGTTTCCCCACTCTGCACACAAGCTAGGTAAGGACAAGGCTAAGCAGACTAGTTTGCGTAACACATTTTAACACTGCTACCCCAAGTACAGTCCACAGACTGTACTTTTGCCTCTTGGTAAGACGTTAGGGGGCTATGCTCACTCTTCTCTAAACAGTATTAGGTGCATCTCAGCTCAGAACCTGACACTGCCCCAGCTCTGTGCATCAGTTGCTCTTAAACGTAGCGATGCTGGTAGCTCTGGAAGCCCCAAGATCAAGAATTGATGGAAGATATAGGAGCACATACACACTCTATTTCTTCTACTTTTTCCTAAGCAACTTCGGTTATCCTATGTTTGCAACAAGATTCTGGGTAGGACAGATCTTACGTTAAGGTTCAAAATTCAGAAATAGTAGCAGCTCAGTCTAATAAACATTTTTACAGTATCTGAAGATTGTCAGAGTCATAGATTCCCCAAGAGCTTCAAATGCTATAATGTTACTGCAAGCAACAGGAACAGATACTTGACTACATTTGATAGCCCTTTATAGGTAAACAACCTCAAAAATTGTTTCTCACTAGCTTTTTTTGGTTATGTTAGACACTACTGCATTTAAACTGTTTAAGTCCAATGTTTTAAGTGTGATTTTCAAGTTAGGTGTCCCATCAGCATTTGACCAATGCAGGAAGTTTGAGATTTTTTTTTCCTTTCAGTTAGTCTGAAAATAGAGATACTTCCTTTTATCTGGGCAACACAACAGCATTCAATGCAATGCTGCTCATCTATCAGCAGTCTGTAAGACCAAATCCATATTAAGTAGATCACCAACAGATAGACTGAGAATCATAATTTAACAACAACAAATTTTCTCCTTCAAAAGTGCATTTGTGGGTATTCATGTGTTTTCACTGCTGTTAAGTATTTGATTTGCTTGGGCAATTTCAATAGATGAGTTAGTTTAAATTATTTAATCAGTATTTCTGTCATCTACTACTTAAGTTTTCAGAAAAGTTTTTGCAGCATGTATTATATTGAAATGCATAAATTGTCACATGTATTGTCTGTCCACACATTCACAGTTGCACAAACTACTTCCCTTCTCATTTATGCCTGTATAAAAGTTAACTAAGGCAACCGCTTACTCAGAGAAATTTCTATATATTTTTGGCTCCTGTTGACTGCCATTTGAATTGGTAAAAATATAAAGATGAGACACTGCTACACATGACAAGCAAATATTGCTGGCAGATCTGCAATACTGAGAACCTTCCTGCTAGTAGCACTTCGCCACTTGGACTTTTAACAAATATTATGAAGTAGTTATGTTTGGTTTTGCTTTAACTAGACCTTCCCCACCCATGTGTGATACCATCATTCTTACTCTACAAAACCCCTTAAAGTTGGAGCCAAATTTAACCTGATTGTTTCCGTATTTCTGAGCATGGTTCCTTTTTAACATTCAGTTTTGCATCTCAATAAAACTTTCACACATCCAACCAGAAACATGAATCACACTAGTGCTATTTCAGGAAACATGTACAGCTATAGGGGCAGGAGAAGTGTGTCATCTACCAGATCATACAAACACAGAGGTAATCACAAAGTAATGCTTGAAACAGGTAATTTACCAAGTGCAAGTATGTTTTTTTCTTTTTAAAAAACTTGCACCGGTTTGCTGTCAGGACATTCATGACTTCTGTGCTGCAGACCAATGCAGACCATTTTACGCCATTAAGGCCCTAATCTGCATTACAGCTAGTATAATTTAGGAAATGCAGCCATTTTTTTTGCCTGTAAGAAAAGGATACAAATTTGATAATCTTTCTAAACTTACTATTGAAGTATTGCCAATCCCAAGTGTTCAGCACACATTAAGTCAGGACCTACAAAAGAATTACGATTTCAAAAGCACTGCAGTTTTGAAATCAAGTGGGAGTGCATCTACGTATTTATTTTTACTTCTCCTTCAGTTGCATTTAGGGTTTTCCTGCTTCATGTTTCATACTTCATTGCACAACTGAAAAACCCTCAACTTTGAAGTGTTTTTAATTTAGAGTTTAGATGATCATAAAATTCATTGATTCCAAGAGGCGGACCTTTGTGAAGAACAGCAAGTATTAGAAAATTACAATAATTACAGATAACATTTTAAAAAGTGTTTAATCAATTTACTTGAGTATTTACAACAGTGTTTATGTAGCCCACTTTTCCTTGTGTTTTATTTCCTGAGTAGTAATACCATAAAAATAAGGTGAATTGAAATGAGGAAGGCACACAACATGTTAGGAGATTTAGGAGGGAAGTTATTTAAAGTCATTTAAATAAACAACTTAAGAAGTTGGTTCCTTTCAACATAAAAGCTTTTTTTTTTTTTTTTTTTTTAGGCAGTACAAAAATAGGTTTTAAGATTATCTAAACCAAGCCTGCCGAGATAGTTAAATTCCACTAACTGTAGTGGAAATTCTGTACAACTGTGCAGAAGTAGCCTGTAATATCTGCTTTCCCGCCTTTGCAGTACTGATTAGTATTTCATTTCATGCATAAGACAATTTATGATTTAATACTGTACCACTGAAGACCAGCCATTTACAGTCTATACAAAGTAGCAGCATCTTTAAAAGAAGCTAGCACACTAAAATGTAATACTGAACAATATTTTTAAATTCTTTAAGAAGGGGTAGGACTAATACCTTGCTCAGTAAATGCCCCTCGTTGAAGTGTACATCTGCCACAGCAAGCTGTGCAAACAGAGAAGTCTTTAGCCTAATATATGCAGTTAACTCCAACACTTCAACATTTTTTATTAAAAATGGTTGAGATGAATGTCACTAAAATCTACCACTGGCTTTCTGACTCTTTCTCCTCTACCAGATGCTCATCCTGTAATTCTCGTGCTTATTTTCAGATTGCACCTATATTATACGCTACTGTCTGCAGTCTTACGAGTGAATTTACTGTCTTCTCTAGCTCATCTAATAGGCTGCGTTTTCTAAAAACACATATATACACACAGGCACATACACAGAAAAAAAAAAATACACTAACTTCAGCTTCTAAGGATTTACAGTTTACTGTTTAATGTAAGTAGCGTTCAGCTAGTGATACTAGTTACTCTAATCAAAATGTAATGTTGCCACAATTCAAGAGCAGCACAAACGGAAATGAAAATGGAAATGAGCAAGAATATTTCACCCACCAGAAAGCAAATGCAGAGTTAGTGGCACACTGACAAGAGCAATTGTGGCCCGCTCTCTGGATAGCAGCAGTTCGGCAGATAGGTAATAAGCACAGAATTTCGTATTAAAGATTCAAGAAAAAAGTTTGAAACTGCAACACAGGATACAGCTATTAGAAGATTCACTTAGCACAGTTATACTTAAGAAAAGCAACCAACACACACACACACACACAACCAAACAAAACCCCACCCAATCACTACTGAATAGTGACAATTCAGTTACTGGATCTGTACTGTCTGTCTCTGCAAGAATGCTCATTCCACACATAACATTTACACACTGAAATTCATTGTATATGGTAACTTTTATAAGCAGTTTATAATAGTGCAGGTTTTATTTTACAATTTAAATAAATTCAAATTGCATTGACAGGTACTACACAAAAACCAATAAAAGGATTATTTTTTTCTAAATAGCAAGATTTTTTCCCTTTCCCCCTACATTTAATCTTTGACTCTTTAATATGCAACAAGAGGCATTTCATAATTCTTAAATATCAACGTAATTTTGGTACATTTAAAAATTATCACTTCCACCAGAAATAGGTCATCACCTTTATTTAATACCATTAAAATGCATGCATATTAAGACAGATAAATCAGAAAAAAAATCTTAACTCACAAGTCCTTCCTCTACCTCAAAGAAGAGGTCAATATAAAATAGCAGTATTTTACCCCGCCAATTACCCCATCAACACAAAAATAGCAAAACCAGTGGTGTAATACTTATATCAGCTTCACAACCTTATCATAGGGGATCTCCAACTATCTCAGCTATAAGCTGAAGAAGCAAGCTATCAGAACCAGGACATCATTAATGTAAAACAGTAATTATTATCAAGCTGGCATCACAAGATCAGAGTCCAATACAGACATTTTGTACCTTGGTGCTGGATAGTGTTACTTGAAGCATCAGCCTAATAGCCGGTTTATTCATAAGGCACGCACTAAAATGAAACAAACAGTAATTAAGTGCTGACAGTGACCTAGTTAGCTACATAAGGAGCTAGATCGTCCTGTCGTTCATTACAGGTTCGCCGGAATCCGACAGGAACGGTTCCGGCCGCCCGGGCTGCGCGGGAGGGCGAAAGCGGAGAGCAGCGCCTCTCGCCCGGGCAG
>NW_009198092.1:0-2327 GCF_000690835.1 Fulmarus glacialis
AACTTTAATGATTCTATGATTCTATGACTGGACATGCGAGATTGACTCCAGTCATAAAAGCTCCAAACAGTATCCCATCACGTTTTGGGGATTTACATTAGAAAGGCCATAGTGACAATCACACTCATACAATATGCCACTCTTAGAAGCCTGTTCCGCAGAACCTTGCATCTCTTGCATATGCAGTAGCCAAACACAAGGATTTCATTCCTGACACTATATACCACACACAAACTGCTCCACATATGTTTGCAGGGTGGGTAGCTACAGCACATGCTTTTTCTGCTGAAGTTTCTAAATGTCAGGGATGTTAGACATTTTTCTCAACGGCTCTGCTATCGGGTGAATGATGGAGAAATTATCAAACAATAAAAAGAGTTGAGCAATTTTATCTAAGGTCATAAGCAATGACTTAATGCAAAACATGTCTGGAATACATCATAAAAGAAAAAATAGCATGATAATTAATATGAGAAAATATGGAACACAGGAAGCACCCGTCTCTTTATATTATACTCTTTTATAAAATGTGTAATATCTGGGGGAAGCAGAACAGGGATTTCAATAACATCGTGGAGACTTGAGTAACTAGGGATAAAGGCATAGATAATAAATAAATATTAGCCTTTGATTCCATCGTTAAGTATATATGAAGTTAGATTTTAAATATGTCTATTAAATATTCTTAATTTTATTACATTGCTCACATCTCTTTGCATTTTTTCTAAAATCTGTAGCTCCAGGAGTCCTATAAAAACCTCATTTTTTATTATAACACAGCTTATAATTAAAACAAAACAAAACAAAACAAAACAAACTAAATCAAACCAGAAAGATGAAAGTAAAAATATTTATTATAAAACATTGTCTTAATGTTTAAACTAGTCTTGAGTTTCTCTTTAATTTCTTTTGTATTGTAAAGGGTAATCGGCTGAACCCCTCTTCCTTGGAGTAACAGTACCAGCTTTTTGGGGGAAAGGACTGTAGTTACACAACATCTTTCTGCCTGTGTGAAACTCATCCGTTGGCTCCAGCCTTGTTCAAGACTTCAAAATAATACCAGTACAAACACGAAATAGCATAAAGTAATAAGATTAATTAACAGGTAAGCAAATTATAGTAGTCCCCTTCTCACTATATTAATGCAAGGCTTTGTGGTAGAGACTGTCTTGTTTCACTGCAAAATATTTTATCGACTTCTGATAATATGCAGCTTTCTTGGCCCAGCTATTTCATTGGTAGGAATGAACTGTAAAACCCCTTGAGATTAAACCACATGCTGTTAATTACAAACAGGCATTCAGATTTGAACTTTGGCTTCTGTATTTTGACGAGAAAGGTTGAAAATTTTGACCATTTATCTCCTTCCATGGTTAGAAATGTATGTCTAATGCCATCTTTAATCTAGCCACTAATGAAAATATCACACATGGGAATCCATATATCTTTTAAATTAGCTGACATGAGTATTATAGCAATGGTGTCTATTGTAAAAGAGAAGTAATTGTGGACAGGTGGATTGCCCAAGGTGGCACTCACCAGACACTGGTGCTAGGCTGCCAAACCATTACAAAGATTTCCCCATACCTGAGGTAGCAAAACTAGCAGAATTTTAGAGTGATGATTTCCAAAGGAACTTGGGACAAATCCATATGCAAGTCAAAAGGATTCTGGCACTCTTAAGTTATAACCAAAATTATATGAAGGTTAATAGGGAAGAAAGGAGAGGGGTTGTTTTAAGGGGAGAAAGAAAAAGAAACAAAGTCATTGTTTTCCACCTTTTTCTCTTTTTTACCATTGAAATCACCAGTTGAACAGCTCTTTCACACCTGCATGGCACAGCTGTGCTGAACATCAACAATCTGATGCTTGAGACAATATGAATGGAGCAGCTATAGAAATACAAATGGCTGGTGGATATGGAAACCCTGTCCTTCCCTCTCTCGTACTCGGTGGGTGCACAGAGTACAGATACCCCGATGCTTGGTGCAGGAGCCATGCAGCTGGTGCATGTAACAGTGACTCAGACCTCCAAACACATCTCCCCTGATTGTGACACATTAAAACACAAAATTAATAGCTTTATCCATTCCTTTCATTTGACAACACTTTTTCCTCTGATGCAACCTGCTTCTCCCACACAACAAAATCTCCAACATCGTCTGTAAACAATGAATTCTTAATTGATTTTGTAGTCAGTTGTACATCAAAGTTGATGACAGGTGTTTTTAAAATATACATGGTCCACATCTAGCACTCTTACCTTAATAAAGCCAGCAGGATGTCTGAACAAATCCAGTGAAAATGCAGCCAACTTCCTAAGAAAA
>NW_009198093.1:0-3230 GCF_000690835.1 Fulmarus glacialis
CGCCGGCACGGGCAGCGGAGCGGGGGGGCACAGGGAGGCCCCGGGTCCCAACGAGCCCTGAGCAGAGCTTTCTGCGTGGTGGTGGCATCGGTCCTGACGAGAAAGCTGCAGGTGTCTGCCCCACGTTTTGTCCTGGCCATCTGGTGGCTGGGGACCAACCACTGTGCGGCATCCGAGACTCAGATCCCGGGAGGATTGAGGGTCTGAGACTGAGGCGGCAGCAACACAGAGAGCAGAAGAAATCTAGTCCTGTAAGCTGGACTTTCCTCGTTCTTTCAGAGATCTTTTGAGGTCCTATAATATCGCTCGCTGTCAGCACAGCTCTTGGTTATTTGACCTCAACATGCATGACTATTCATAGGGGCACCACAGGGGGAAGCTGTGAAGTGCTTCCTAGAGAAGCTAAGAACTATGTGGTGAAAAGCAGTATGTTGGAATTCAGATGAGTACTGACCTTGTACCCAGTTGACAGGGTCAACATGGAAGGCTGGGGAAAAAGGGCAAGATATAGACCCCCCACACTCCCCGCCACTAACTCTGAATAACTTGTCTTCCTTTGTACCTTCTGTAGAGTGATTGTGCAATCACTTGATTAGATCTGCTCACCTGCCTAAATCGGTTTTCTGTGGTGATTAAGGTAGCACCCATTGAATGTAGTCAGGAAACAGCTCTCCCCTCCAAAGTAAAGGGGTCCTGTCCCCGCAGCTCCTCCCCATATATTCACTCAGATTCTCCCTTGGCACTCCTGAATTGGTCATTAGCTCACAATGAGCTCCAGTTCAAAAAAAAAAAAAAAAGTACTTTTCTGAAAGAACACATTTAATTTTAATCCTGGTCAGGTCTACCCAAAATAAAGGCACTGAGAAGAACCAAGATCTTCCTCCTTTTGGCTGCATGTACATACAGTAACTATCCCTGCCATGAAGAGCACACACACTGAGTAGATGAGACAAACCAGGGCTCACAGGTTAAGTCAGCTGCCCTGGATCATGCAGGGAGATACATGGCAGAGCTCAGGATAGATAGTGTGACCCTCCCACGACCCAGTTCATTGTTCACCCAGTAAAGCTGTGGATACTAATTTAGGCAGAGGTGCCTTCTGCCTTCCACTGTTGCTTACTCATCTGTCTCCTAGATTAAAAGGTTTTATCGACAGCTAAACTAAAACCCAAATGTAAATTTCATTTGTTGCCCTCAGAACCTGGATTGCAATTTGCAATGATAGAAATTTGCAAAGTGTTTATTGAAATCCAGATTTTTGTTTTTAAATTGAAAAAAAAAAAGTGGGGGAGTTTTCTTCATGGTTCCCTGTTATTGAAAACTGCCTATAACTCCTAGGAACAGACTTCGCCAGATTCAGATATTGAGGAGTCTAAAAATCCTGCCCAGAGCTCTGTGAGAAATTGTGGAGCTCTAAAGGACAGTTTTTGAAAGATGATCTTTTGAACTGCTTTGAGGAAGAAGAGACATTCTGTGCTACAGAACCTCTACAAGAACTTGGGATTAAGAGGCTTAGTGAGGGGAGTGGGACCAAGACTCCCCAAGTTCACAGGCTAACATTTTGTGCATGGACTGTTTGCTGGCCCCCTTGCTGTAGCCCTGGGAACGCATTTTAGAGAAAGAACAATGCAGAAGCAGCTAAATCACCACTTCCGAAATATTTTTCAGAAAAAATAATCACAAAAAGATAGAACCAAGTCCACATCGAGTGATCTCGCGCTTCCTGAATACAGTCAAAAGAGCTAGACAACAAGAGAATATGCTCTTGTCACCATGAATGACTTCCTTCCGGAAGCAATGGAATATTAACATAAATGTATCTGCAATGACAAATGACCAGAAAAGCCCAGTCACATAGACTATCAAACAGATGCCACTATTCACAACACCAGTTGAAACCGCTAGCTGGAAAGAGCAAAACCTTGCTGATAAATTTAGCATCAATTCAACTGGATTTCATTCACTGCAAGAATTATTTGCAGAAGGAGTAGCAAGGAGACTTACTACTTATGAAGGCTGAATGCTCCATTCCTAAACTATTAGAGGAAATTAGCATGAAAATTACTAGAGAAGTAGAGAAGCCTGATAAAAGACTTTTTCAAAAACTATTTTGCCATCATAATCAATGCAAAATGCTCCCTATTTTAAACTTTTTATTCCTTCAAGTGTATCGGGGGATAATGAAGTGTTTTCCTACTGTTTGACACATCTAATTGTCATTAAGTTATTTTGTCTATTCAAATGGATTCATGTTTTTGTTATTTTAGAAAGAATACATTGGACCTGGTAGGTCAATACCATTTAGCACAGCATCCCTCTGAAGCAAAAAAGGGAAATTGCAGGGTTTTGCTTTGTGTCATAAAGTAGGTTGAATGTTTCTTTAAAAAAACTAATAAAGTGTATTTCATTGCAAATGGAACAAGAGATTCTTAATAAAACTCTGCCATTGCAATTCAAATAAACTATTTGGGATGATTTTCCCAAAATGCTGCCAGGCTTTAAAGCAGCTGAAAATAAACAGCAAAGTTAGTAAAAATAGAAAGTATTACTAGATCATTAGATGAGTGTAATTACATTCAAAATAACAAGACCCAAGCATTTTTTCCTTTTTACATAGTTTCCATACACACCTTGGGAAAAACTGATTCTAAACATGAAAATAATCTGGATAGGTAAAACTGTACAGTTACTTTAATACAGCACAAAACAGGAAATAACTGCTTTATTTGTTAAACATTGAGAGGAAATGTTTAACATAGAAAACCCACTTCTCAAGAGACTCTACCTTACCTTAGGCTCCCTTGTCAAAGCCCCACAGGCAGCTTCAGACTCAGACTTTCTGAAGACTGTGAAAGAAAACAGCAGCTGAAAAAAATTGTAAAAGGAGAAAAATCTAAGATTTTGACAAGAGCATCGCCATTTTTGGTCAAATCTTGAGAACAGAAGTGGAAGCATTAGTGATTGGAAAATGAACTTTAGGGGCCCTTAGTTTATGAGTGTGAGCGAAAACAGTTTTAAGGAGAATGGCCCTTTTCCTGCTATCCTTGGACTTCACACATCAAATCCTCGATCTTGCTTGTAATTTTGCGGGCACGCATTCTAGTATCTGCAAAATTGAAGTGTCTAACTCAAAGTCTTGGCCTGAGGCACGTGCCACGCCCAGAAGGCCGAGAGGGATTTTATTGCGTCCACGCGGAAAAAAGGGTGGCAGGGCCTGCCGCGTGCCCCAC
>NW_009198094.1:0-2145 GCF_000690835.1 Fulmarus glacialis
CTCTGCTGGGCCTGGAGATGAATGTGTAAACATAAAAGCAGTACTAGAAAAGTAAAGGTGCCATAAATGCAAACCTCTTGGAACCGGAGGGTAGGAAGGCACCCATGCAGTGCTGTGGGAGCAGGGAGGGTGTCCTGGGCTGGGGAGGGCCGCTGAGGGTGGGTACCATGTTGCTGCATGGTGAAGGCTGCCCCCCCTGGGGCCTGTCCGGGTGATACCACCCACACGTACACCCCCTATAAAACTTTCAGCTTTCTAGATCCCGGGCCTCATTTTCACTGATCTGCATCTTCCCCCTGATCCTCTCCTGGACTGGAAAGTGTCCTCTTTTTCACGATGCACCATGCAAATGCTGCAGTATGCTCAGAGATACTCTTTGATAAGGACACGTGGGCATTTGTACCCCATGGTGAAATGGTGAGAGAAAAGCAGGAAGGACTTAAAATACAAGGGCCTTTCCAAAGGGCACGGGGTGCAGACATACTGTGTAATACAAAAATACCTGATCACTCTTAACTGTGGAAATGTCATCAGGTCAGCACTGCTCCAGAAGCTGGCTTCCTTCAACGTGGAGTGTCCCCTACGTCAATGTGAACAACGCCATCTTCCAGCATGGCCTGAAAACCAAGAAAACCGAGAAACAAGGGTGCTAAGATGGCCGCCTGGGAGGGGGGTGCCCCTGCCAACATGGAGGTTCTCCTGTGGCTGTGTTTCACAGGTGTGAGGATACCTGGTCTAGACGAGGGGTGGACTCCCTCTGCAGCTGGAGGCTGGGTTTGTTCCTGGAGTCGGAACTGCTAATACCCTGCTCCAATAGACTCCTCCCTCAGGAGCACCGAAAGCCACCAGCAGCCCCCTTTCTCACATAAAGTAATGGTTCAGAGAGAGCGCTCACCTGCTCATCGCACTTCTAGCAGAGCCGCCAGCCCTCATGGAAGTCAAGCTGGAGTCCCAAATAGCATCCCTAATGTCTTCTCCTGTTCCCAGTGGGTACTGAACACAGCGTCATGTCTGGTGCCTCCAAAGACGACTCCATCACATGTTGCATACGGGCCAAGGAGGCCCTTCTCTGTACTTTTCCTTGAGCATGAGTTGCCGTAATTTTGCCTGTGCTGCAGGCTGCCAAGCACCCGTTTCAGAGTAGCTTTGCAAAGCTGTTGTGCATCCTGCGCGTAGGGAAGAAGGGCACAGATGTCCTCCCAGGAGGAGGTGGCACCCACTGCCACGAGGGCTCCATCTTCTGCCCTGGCAAGAAAGGATCTGTGGACAGGCCTGGCACGTGATGTGAGATTATATAAGATGGGTGGCACTGTGTGGGGCACGTATTCACAGAGCTGCAATGGTCTCCACAGGTGTAAGTCGTCCAGACAATTCAGGCACGCTGGAATGCTTTAGGTGCCAGAAGAAGTCCAAAGCACAGATAATGTGGGCAGTCAGGATTTTGGCCTCGGGGCTGATGGGAACATTTAAGGGACAGTGTATGCAGTCAATATTACTTACTGCTTTTAGCATATCGGCTTCAGTTTGTCTTTAACATCTGCCTCGATGGCCAGAGTACTGAGGTCAGTGTGGCTCTGAGGCTGGAACTGTTCCTGAACAAAACCGTTGACAGCCGCTGGGACCTGGCTGCATGTTTCATCGTGCTCCCTGCCATAGATGTTACTTTGGACGCCTTGTAGATGAAGAATAGATGTGGGAAAGCAGCAAGAGCAGCATGCCCCATGAGGGAAGGCAAGCTGCGAGCTGTGGGCAACCACAGGTGGGGCGCAGTCCCGTGGCCCCGATGCAGATGATGATGGCACAAAGTCCCACAGCCCTGATGCAGATGATGGGGCGCAGTCCTTCGGCCCCAGGCGGGTGGACAGAGCAGGGTGGTGACAGACACAGCTCCACCGCCAGCGCAGCTGTCCCCAGACAAAGGTCAGTATTGAAGTGAGGCCTGAGGCCTCCTGAAAAGTCTTGCAAGGGCCTGGGAGCTGTGAGGGATGGGACACCAGCTGCCTCTGCTGTACCCCCAGAAGCCCTGGGCCGAAATGGAGCTCCTGTGCCACAGGCAGGGGCTGGGGGTAGGCCCGGGGGTGGCGCAGGGCGGCTTGGGCCGACGGGAGCCAGCAGGGCCCGGTGATGGCCTGCCCTCCCCTCAGG
>NW_009198095.1:0-8507 GCF_000690835.1 Fulmarus glacialis
ACCAGACTAGGCAGTTTCCTAGTAATGCCTAGTATATTATATAATATAACCGGTGCTTCAGTACAGTAGTTTGTCTTAATATAGAGAAAAGTACTCACAAACGTCTAAAGCACCTTGAGACTTGCTTTTCAGGGGAAAGGGAGTTACTTCCTTATTGCTACTAATAGATGACATTTTAACATCAATGAATTTTAAAAGAGGGGAAGTTCTTTTTTATTAAAACACTCGTGTGTCCAACACCCACCGAATCCTACAGTAGGACTTTCTGTTGCTCTTGTGAAACACCTTCCGTTTGTATTAAGCTGTATAATACGTGCACACTATTCTTACACAGATTGTTATACTTAAAATGATCACATTATGCCTCACAGGGCTAAGATGGAGTTTACAAAAGAGAGCTGATTAAACGTTGTTGTCGCTGTCGTGCCTTACCAACAGCACCTTTTACTTCATTACCAGTCACACAACTGCTGTTCGGCATGTCTTGCAGTTACGGCAAAGAAGCCCTTTCACGAAGTGCCTGCCCTTCAAGACAGGCTGTTCTAACAAGCGAAGAAAGAGTCAGCATAAAACAATTCGTGGATAGGGAAAAAATGTGTCCCTGAATGGCAGTCAGCTTTCTGGACTATCACCAGTCGCGCATAAACAAGAGATTAGATGTTGTAAGTGGTTAATTCCCAGTTTTGGGGCTCTTAAGGATTTCCTTCAGGATGAGGCTGGTTAAATCACTTATTTAGAAAAATATGTCAAACTGACAAATATTCCTTCACTGTCACCATCTGCCCCAATTTTTTTTTTTTTTAAACAACAACTCATTTCAGCTGATCAGGATTTAATGGTCTCCAAGATCTGCTGTAAAAGCTGTTTGTTTTCCAATACTGAAATGGTTGGCTTGAGAAGCTAATTTAGGGTTCAGAGAGGGTTTGACTGATGTGGGAGATTTTTTTTTCTCAGAAATTTTTTTTGGTTTATAAGACTACTGTATTTTGTTACAAGAATTCTGTCTAAAATAAATTCTAGAATGCCTGAAGTGTAAACAGAGAAGTAACTATTACATTTAAAAATAGCATCTAAAACTTTCATACGCTTAAGCTAAGGTATGATGAAAACTGCAAGAACAAACATATTCTTTTATAAGTCTCCTGTCTGCTTCTCATATCTCAACAAATAGGTGATGATGAGTTAACCTTGTGAAATATTTTGTTTTAAAGCCAATTCTAACTAATGGACTAACTACACAAATTAAAGGGGTGGTACAACTCCAAAGCCTTATTTCAGAGGTTATTTTACACAAAACCAGAAAAAGACCCCCAGGGACGTCTAGGACAGATTTTTAAATCACTATTGATTTTGCGTGGAAGGAGCTCAGAAACATCTGTCGTGATCTGCTGTGCAAAGCCCTTAAGTAGACCAAGTAAGGTATATTAATATACCTTGGTAAGGTATATAATCATAACAAAACAACTCCACGCCTTTTTTGAAGTTTTCCCATCACTGCTACATCTGCAATCTGAATCCTCAAATGCAATTATTTGCTGTTGCCTATTCTAATCCAGGAAAACTTTTGATCATAAAAAAACTCAGTTTGTGCTGTGCCAAAGCCGGTAGGTTGCTAAGAAAGGTATGAGGGGAACTTTTCTGACACATCTGCCTGATATCCAACTCTGAAAATAACTCACTGAACACTGATAATCAACAAAATAAGGCAATTCCTCAAAAGAAAGCACAGCACAGTGCATTTTATACTTACCAAACTATCCACATCTATGCTTGAGTTTACTGCCCACTGCAAGGTTCCCATGATGTTCATGGCTAAAGTAATAATAATACCAACTCTAGCTGGTCCATCACCTGCGGAGAGAAAAACACATTCAATTTATATGCAAATAAAAAGCCAACAGAAATCAGAAAATTAGCATGTGTATCTTAAAATACATATTCACATTCTGTCGTCTATTTATTTCATGGAGAAAACATGGATTTGTTAATTACACAAAGGAATGAGAGCTTAATCATCAGTTAAACACCTGGCTTTGGTACTGAATTCACTAGAAACCCTGATCTTGGTTTGGCAGTAGAAAAAATTAAATCTTGGTACTTAAGCCGTGAACAGAATCAGGCCTCTGCTATCTTGATTTCAATTTCCTTTTTCCAACACATATGAATCTGTGAAATGACTCTTATCTAACTAAAACACCACAGATAACAACTTTAAAATTCAAAATAGTTGCGCTGGCTTACATTTTCATTTCTTTGACAAATAGAGGACATGTTCTACTTACTGTTCCACAAAGATGCAGATATAAATTCTTTTGCTTTAATTGTCTGCTGTTAACAAGCATGGGATTTTCCAGGGATTTTCCTTTATGAGTTCATACAACACAATGTAAGCATCTAAACTAATACACTGTTGATTTTTATCTCACTATGTGTTAAATGGAATTGAGAATTTAAGCCAAATGCCTTTCTATGATTTCTCCATTTCTTCTATCAAGACATCTCGTTATCAGAGTAATTATAGAAGTAAACAATAAAAGCAAAATATTGCTCCTGAAAGCTGACAGATTAAGAAAAGGAATTTAGTGTTGCTCCAAGGACCTATTACCTGTAACAGTAAAGTTTACAATGGTGGCAAGATGACAACTTTTCCCGTTTTTAAAAAGTGCTTCTAACCCCTTTTCTCAAATAAAATATCCAGAAAAACAAAACATAAGAAACAGTTAGTTTTCCTGAAAAATGCCAAACTACTAAGCGCATGAAGTAAAACATGAGAAGGGCAGCAGGGGAATTAAAAGTCTCCTTTGTAACAGAAGTACTGTAGGTGCATATTTTCATATAGAAGTATTTGTGTGGTTGGATTTATTTTTCTAAGACAGGAGAGTTCCTTATACAAAAATAAAAGATAGCATTTAATACACAATACAATATTCAATAAAATGTACACTTTTATATAACTCCTTTTCAACACTGAAGTATGATCAAATTAAATTTGGATTTTATTAGAACCAAAAAATCCTTTCACAAAATCAGCAAATTCTTGTTCATCAGTGACCATAGTATTGAAACAGCATCCAGATGCTGCACACAAAATTCAGTGTAAAACTCGGGAGAAAGGGAATAATGCCTGAGAATCACAATCAAAAAACATACATAACAAAAGCGTAGTGAATTAAAAACTCTATTTGAAGTAATCTGTAGCTAAACCTGCTGAGTTTTTCCACAGAACTGAATTATTCCAACATTTTGGGGACATTCACCTCCTATTCTCTGCTTGTTGGAGACTGGCTATGCCTGGCCAGCCACGGGCAGCATTTCAAATACAAGTAAGATAGTAAGGTATAGAGTGATTCCGATTCGTGTACTGGGTTTACTAGGAGCGGCGAGCCATTTTTAAGGTGATTTTGAATGGAATTTGCAAAACTTCACATTGGAAAATGGGTCAGTGGGTTGGGAACTAGAGAACTGGATGACTATTTCTGCTACTGGTGTGGCTTTAAAAGATCATTAAAACTTCGCATGTCTTAGCAATTTGCAAATGAGAGGAACATTAATCACTATTTACTAAAAAACTTTGAGCTATACAGATGATAATCAACATCCAAGCTTTTCAGTACACTAACGTGGTTATGTTAATGTGGTTTAAAACACATGAGATTACTTTTATAGCAATTACAGTCAAGAAAAGGAGAAGTTCTGTCCCTTCAGATATTATTTTCAGATTAATCCCTTTACTGTATCTCTACAACATCAGATTGCAGATAATAATAGTGTAATTTCTCTTTTAATTAAATTGCGTTTACTATTATGACATACTTAAATCAGTGTCAAATGTATGCTAAATTTTGCAACGGTTTATTCCCCTCAGAAGTTTCTAAAGCTGAGTTGTTAAACAGAAGCAGAAGACTTCCATTTCAGTACTCCAGTAAAGTTACTGTACCTGTAGTTATGATAGAGATGAACGCCACAGCAACAAAAAAGACAACAAAAATAATTTCTATTCTCATCTGGAACCAGCGCAGCGTTGACAGGTAGAGGAACCAGTTTGCCGTGTGTAGGTTCAGGGCTTTGTGAAATAAGGTCTCAAAATATGGCTGCCGCCCAAAAGCTCTCAGTGTCCACAGCCCTTTTAAGCTTGTAACAAGATGGGTGAATATTGGACTCCGAGCTGTAAAGTGTTTAAGTTAGAAACATCATGAACACTCAGAAGCAAATACCTTTGATATAACGCAAATACACAGCCCTATGCTCTAACTTACAGCAGTATAACTACTGTCTGTTTAATTTACATATGTTGTTGGAGTACATGACTGAAGTAATCCTAGCACAGGATATTCAACAACAGTCTTTGTGTGAATGGGTTGAAATTCCATTCAGCGTATTGCCAGGAAGGGATCACATTAATTCTTCATAGTTAGCATACTACTTGGGGAAGCTCCTGGCCTGCTGTAAGGTGCCACAAGAGAAAGGCAGCTCCTTCCCAGCCAAAATGAATTCCTGCAATTCTGATAACTCCATCAAGTGAATTTTTTTTAGCACAGACAGAGTACTTTAATGCTGTGGATTCCACTGTACTGACATGGTAATTTTAAGATGATCTTGCATTACATAAAAAATGGTAAGCCAATGCTGGATCCCTGTGAACATCAAAGAAATTTAGATTTAGATCTGAGGAACTTCAGAATTACACTTAAGTAAAAGGGAAGATGATCATCAGTGTTTAAGATTCAGGACTGATTTGCTGAGGATCTGCCAGTTTGTTGTGAAGCCAAATCAGTGCCTGATCTGCAAACCCACACTTCAGAATGAGGTTCTCCATTTTATTGGGAACGTATTAGTCTCTTAAGGGGGGGAGAGGAAGGAAATTTAGTCAAATAACTTATTCAGAAATAAGAATTCTTTGCAATCAAGATATATCCATTCTAAATTTTTCTTATTAGAAACAAACTCATAGGGCACATACCAAGTCTGACCACAATTTTTCAAGTTACGTTTACTCTCAAGAAAACCGTATGTCAGGACTTTATTTGTTTTCAGCTGCAGTGGTGATAAAGGCCAGCTTTAAAAATATCTTCTCCATTGCTCTTTGGCAGCAGAGCACTCAGTAGTGGCTGGATCAGTAACAGCACTGGCTTTAAGGAGATATGTGTTCTGCTCCCAGAGACAATGGCATCTTGCAAGAGAAAAGGCAAAGAAGAGGTGAAAGGGTGAATCACTTCTCAATTGATTTGTTGTGGATTTAGAAGTCTACCAATTTTGCTGCTCCTACCTTCAGATTCCAGTTGTTTCAGCTGCTGAGAAGTGTGGAGGAAGTATGCCCTTAACACAATAAAGGCTGCTATCACAGGCACTGATGCCAGGAAGATGTAGGGTTGTAATATTGAGACTACTGTTATAGCGCCAATCACAATCAGTATTAACTGCAGAATGAAAGAAAAATACTATTGATATAGTAAACTTGTCATTTTATAGACTAGAGATTGGTGATGAATCTCTTTCCCATGGCAACTACGTATTGTTTCAACAAACATAAAGTGCTAACCTAAGTAGGATTTGCAGCTGAGAACAAACCTCCGTGAAAAGATCATGAATACCTGAGACCAGATCCATAACCTGTTGGTATAAGCTGCCACCTTTTCTAATAGATGGAAGAAGTGTTTTCTGTAGTGCAACCAGTATTGCAGGCTTCTAAATTATGAAGCCACACAAACACAATGGCAACTAGGTACTCACTCTCCAGTTAAAATTGTAAGAATGACACTTGCAATATCTGCAGCCAACTCCCAAACCTAACGGTGCTGTCCTGTCTTGTCTGGACAAGGTGTGTCAGACTGTCAGGACCTGAGTGCCAGTCTCCTGCAGGTTCTGGGCCAAGCAGTTTTTCTGAGGGTCAGAAAAAGTGGGAAGTCGCACATCATTGCTTGCTCAAGGGACTCTAACCCACATATGAAACTAGCACTACTACTCCTCCTGATCAGAAGACAGGAAACAAGTCATAAGAGGACTAATGAAAAATTAGCAGTTTTAGGAGAAAAAAAGATGTTTTAAGGTGACAGATGACTCAAAAGGAACAAAATCATTCCAGAGTTAATCTAGTTAACCCACCAGAGACTATTACCGTTCTCATAAGACCTCATACTCAGTAGCTCCAGACAGATTTAATTAAAGCAGGCCCTGGTCTACTCTAGAAGCATCTTAAGCACTTAGACTGTTTTTGTCTCATACCTAAATCTAATGAAAATCAAGTGTATCAGTGTACACAGAATAGCAAAGTTCTGCTTTGTATCAGGGTGTTACCTTCCACACTAAACAACTACTTCAAACTGCAAACTTATCAGCCTAAAGCAACTGCAAACGGACAATTTGGACAAAATGATGAACATTGCATTGAAACATCACTGCAAATGACCAGTCAGCAAAGAACGAGATGGAAAGCAAAACTAATTTCACATTAGGAAGAAAACTGCAGTTGGTGCTTTTGCTACTACATCCACATAAATTCAAGGAAGGATTTAAATTCCCAGTACTCCAAGTCAGAGGTCTTTCATGAACAGGTAAGCAGGTTTCCTACCCTTGGTTTTCATCAGAAATCTGAGCAATGCAATAGCAGCATCAAAGTTTATGAAAAAAAAATTACTGTAACAGCTGAACTAGTTAAAGGTTTCTTTCATTGTTTTCCTCCTTTCTCTCAAAAGAATGGTGACACACGTGGGTTATGCTTGTGCAGGCTGTATAGCACCGGTCTGTAGCAATACAAGAATGGATTTGTGTTTACTCATTATTTCAACCTGCAGAATTTAGTACCTCTTGTATCTCTAATTGTAAAGAAGCGAATGAGCTGTTCAACTGATATTGAGCCAAGTTATACAGCCCTCACATTGCTTGAGATTACATTACATCTAATTCCTGTTTCCATCATTTACTCAAATTTTGCAAAGGCCACCATGAGGCCATATTCTTCTCACTACTGGTCCAACAGTTATTTCACTAAAAAGTTGAATATGAAAATTTGTGTTATCTCATAAAATCCGAACACAAAGTGTAAAGTCAAACAGAAGATGACACCTTCTCTAAAAAGGCAGTAGCAAAAATCAACGCACAAGTCAGCTACATTGGCGTATGCTCAGGGAATGGCAGCATAGGGCTCGTGCGGCCCAGTTAAGAGCCACACTGCTGCGCTGCGATGACCCCAGGTGCTGAGCTTTGAGGCCTGGGACAGAGGCCAGATGAGGAGACACGTTCCAGTGCTTCCTCTGTGTCACCAGTTTGGAAAATGCAGCTGGTGGTGGAGACAGCAATTCAGCAAGGGTTCAGGGTGGTGATGACTGCAGCAGCCAATCTGGTTTAGCAATGGGGGTTTATCATTTAGGGAAAACCAGTCATGACCATAGGTATAAATGTTCAATGAGTTCACTATGACCTTTTGAGTGGGACTATATTAAACTCTAGAGATGAGCACGTCACATGAGGGATCTCCAAAAAATTATGACCCCACTGTAAGCACTGGTAGAAGACTGAGATGGATGTTAAAACTAGTGGCAATGCTACTGCCACCATTAGCTGGCTACAATTCATACTCTAGATGTATGCAAGCAGGTCAGATGGCTGTCAGAGAAAACATGATAGTTGCTATCTCTTGTTGATGTAAAGGTTAATACCATTTCTTCTTTTATGGGCAACTGAGTAAATCCCAGTGACCGGAGAGTAACCCTGGCCTCTTTCATCCTGAAGCCTCATTCATCATGGATGAAAAGCCCTGCTCCCTAAAAAGGAAGCTCCCCTGATATGTGTAATACCTATAAAAGTCCTAAGAAAAACTGTCATGACATCCACAACTGCAACAGAGAAGGAGGCAGTGTCCCTAAACAAGGAGTCATCTACCAGCTCTTTCTCACAGAAGAGGGAATAAGAACCAGCTCTAAAATTTTGCGTCAAATTCTTGGGAAAAGCTCAGAAGTCAGAAGGACAAACTTATGCAAACATAAAACTGAAGGCTAGCAGAGACCAAGTCTCCATCTCCACAGGACTCGGATTTAGGCATCCCAGTACATTTAGAAGCTAACCTTTTCTGTAGATCTCTGCACCTGGAAAGGAATAATCACATTCACTAGTACAGGCTGGAGGCTGACTGAGTGGGAAGCAGCTTTGTAGAGGTGGCCTTGAGGGCCCTGGTGGACCATGAGGCAGCAATATGCCCCTGCAGCAAGGGAGGCCAACAAGGGCAGCATTGTCAAGCATCATCAGATCAAGGAGGGTGATCCTTCCCCTCTCTTCAGCACCAATGAGACTGTATCTAGAGTGGGCTCTCCAGTACAAGTGAGATACAGGCATACTGGAGTGAGACAAGTGAAAGGTCTTGAAGATGGCAAAGGGACTGCAGCATCTCATACACAAGGACAGGCTGAAAAAGCTGGGATTGTTTAGCCTTAAGAGAAGGCTTAGGGGGATCTTATCACTTTGTATAAGTATCTGATGGTATTTATTATATTTATATAAATTATAAATTTGTG
>NW_009198096.1:0-14575 GCF_000690835.1 Fulmarus glacialis
TTTCCAACCTTAATGATTCTATGAATCTACGATTCTATAAAGGAATGCGTTTTCTCCATCAGATTCAAATACATAATTAGGTGTAAATCTCAACTGAATTAAAATCTGACGTCATGGTTGGTATGGCCAACACAGCTTATATGATCCATATTTTTGTAAAAACATAGAAAAGAGGACTGGAAGTTTAGTACATCTAATAGGTGGGAAACAGCAAGCTGCCCTGGAGCCACTATGGGCTTGGCAGCAGTGAAGGCCAGCAGCATCCTGTTGTGCATCAGCAAAAGAATCACCAGATCAAGAGATGTGATTATTCCATTCCACTTGGCACTTGTTAGGCCACACCTAGAACCAGCTTTCATGCCCAAATTCAGGAGAGACATTGAAAAAATTGAAAGGGTCCACTGGAGGGCCACCAGGATGGTTACAGAACTGGAGAACTTGAGATATGAAGAAATGTTGATGGAATTGAATTTGTTCCACCTAGAGGACAGAAGGTTCAGGGGGAACTTAATCACACTCCACCAATATCATAAGTATATTTATAGAGAAGATGGAGGTACTGTCTTTACAAGGGAGCATGGTGAGAAGACAACAGGAACAAGCTGCTTCAGGAGAAATTCTCTCTGGATATAAGAAAAACATTCCTACTATAAGAACAATAAAACATTGGAGTAGACTGCCCAAAGAAGTGGTGGAAACTCCCTTAACAGAAGTATTGAAGACGTGGCTTAACAGGGCCCTGGAAAACCTAATCTAAAGCTCTGCTTTCAACAGAAGGTTGGACCAGATGATCACCAGAGGTCCCTTCCAACCTTTTAATGACTTTTGAATGATTCAATTTATCTTTTCTTTGGTGTTCTTGCTCCACTCTTGAAGATCTTATCTTTTTCCTAAAATGATACTTACTTTCTAAAATCAAAAAAGTTTTTTAAGTACATGAGAAAGAAAATGTGCATGGTGTATTGATGCTCAGTCCCTCTGCTGGATTTGCAAGAGCATGAAAGGGATATGTGAAAGAAAAATGAGAATGTGCTCTTTATCTGACTCAACTGTTCATATAATTTCCACAGCAGAAATGTATAATGAGGCTTTGAATTTAAGCTACCCTGCCTTTGGGTTCCCCCCTCCAGTTATGAGGCTGCAACTCGAGTCACATTACACTTATACAAGAGTGGGATTACATTCCCCTAATAGAGCAGGATTAAGCCAAAGAAGGTGGAACAGCTTTCAAAGGAGCAACTTCAACACAGGGGGCCAAATTCTACTCTCAGTTACATGCATGTGATTGTCACAGTGATTTCAGTGGGGATACTCAGGTGTAACCAGGGGTGGAGTGCCTTTGTGACATGGAGCAGATGTGAAAAATCCAAGCGTACACTAACCATGAGCATCTCATTTTTAAACAGCCACTTTATAGTGGATGACAAGCAACAGAGCTTTAAATAGGACCGTAATCTACTGCACCGCATTCAGAAGTAAAACTTTCTTCCATACTGGATTCACTTTCACCCTCTTGCAACTGCTACAAAATACAGCAAACCTACAGTAAGAGACGCTGAAAAGTGACGGTGAGATTCTGGAAGGTGAGATTCTCTTCTCAAAGAGCTTACCATTTCTCTGCTTGTTGAAGCATTTGTCTCACCTCCATCACTATAGCACCTGCAGTGCCAGACTGTGTTCAGAGCTACTTTATATCCTTCTAGTTTAATTCTTGCAGTTTTAAAAGTCAGTGTCTCACTTTTTTTGACTTAGAGAATTTTTTCACTTATCTGTGCATTTCTGTTTTCATATATGTTAGCAAGTATAATAAAACGGTAATGAAGATGGTTTTTTTAAAGCTTTATGTAAGTAAAGGAGATTTTAACATGACTCACAATATGGATCCCTCATTTGGAATAGACCAGACAGACTTTGCAGTAAATTTCTTCAATGTCTGTACAAGAATGTAAGTTCAACAATATTAATTCACACCAGCAATTTGCCAGAGTGCTAATAAATTGTATCATGAGTGGCTGAGGTACAATCACATGGAAGGAAGGGAAAAGTATCAGTAGAAAAGCAAACAGCTGACTGGAACACTTCTGTCCAATCTATCTTCTGTCTAGGATCAGCTCATCTGATCTGAAAGACACCATCACACGCAGAGGCTCTCAGTATATTGTCCACATTATGTGACCGTATGAGCCATGCTGACAGAATGAATCATGCGATGGGCAGTGCAGCTGCCTGTCACCCAAGAGTGGGAAGCTTTGGCTATGCTGCCAGGAGCCCCCTAGCCCCCAGAGAGAGTGCACACTGTGACCTCACTCATGGCCATGCTGCAGACCACTGTGTCATTGAAATAAAAAAGAGAAGGGGAAGGGGAAAGGGAGGGAGAAGGAGAAGGGGAAGGGGAATTAATCTGGCAATAAAGTAGGGATTTGCTCTAAATGAAATATGTAAATGCAGGTAACCCATATAAACTTGTATTAAAGCTATTGTACACTACAGAAATTATTCCCATTACATTTTTTTTTTCCCCTGAGAAATGTTCCTACAGCTCTTTAATCAAGTGATTTCACTACCACCTTTTGAGAACTGACTGCCTCTACATCCTCAGCCTAGTGCTACAGCTTGGGAAGGTGAGAATGGAATCCAAAGCCAGGAATAAAGATACATCAATGACACTTGTCTTAAAGTTGTTAGGGTAAGCCATACTCAAGCCATACTTGGACCGTACTCGAAAATAGTTAGAAGCCAGAAAACAGTTGCTTCAGGTAATACTGTGGCTCTGTAATTTCCATGAGCCTCCAAAGGCAAGCTTCATCTCTCACTTTGCATTAGCCATCTGAAAGTTGCATATCTTATCAAAACCATCTGGAAGAGGAGTCAAGGGAGGCCAATTAAAACTGGGATATTAGGAAATGACAAGAGAGAGTCCCAGGTTTATGTTGAAGTGAGGTGGTATCTTTTGAGAGGGGCCAGGCTGGGACCTAGAAGCTGTCCAGTGCACACTAACTTACATCATTAAGTGTAGGATAAATTATTTATCAAAAAAAAAGCCTCTTCACTGTATTTTGCAGAACTCAAGAGGAACCATGCAGCTACTTAAGGAATACCAGAAGGACTAAGCTGTCTCCCTGCCAGGCTGTGACACATCGGTGCCAGATGCTCCTGAATCTCACTAGCATTTGCTGAAGCCATCTGAAACTGCTTCTCCAGTAGCATATGGAGAAAGCATCACATCCTTTCTCTGTAGCATATGATGAATTCAGATTCTGATTTTCATACAAAAAAGGCAGAACACACTAAGTAACAGCAGAAAACTAATACTGAATAATCAATCTATTTGACAAGAAAAATAGCACAAGAAGTATGGAAGAGGAATATTAACTGATCATCTCCCTAGATGCATAGAACCAGACAATGCGTTCACAAATAATGTATTCATTAAAAGGCAGAGAAAAATAATTGAGAAAATAATTTTGCAAATAATGTTTGAATAGTACTCATCTTAACCCAGCTTCACACAGCTGTCACTAAAATTTACCATACCTGACTGCCCTTTACCATTGTAATTAACGCTAATAAAAAAATCTAGTAATGTTTTATAACCTTGTCAAAAAAAAAAAAAAAAAAACCTGCACAGGGCAAGTGGGTGAATAAACATTTGCAGCACTGACTTAGAGTCATAAGTATTACTGATTAATAAAGTGTGGTCCCTGTGATACACCTGTAATTACTCTTCCCACTGCTTTATTCGCTTGGGGCTTGGTTGTGCATGGCTGGAGTTAATGTTATTGCACCATAGGTAGACACAGAGATGCGGTCAGGTCTTTCTGGGAAATACTGAATAAACAAATCTCAGTGACATTCATAATGTATAAGAACCACCAATGCCTTGATAGATTTAAAAACAAAAAAGACATAGATGTTTTCCTTGTACCTTTCTTTGAAACCAATTTTATTTATGCCTTGTCCTGGCATTCTCCACCAATTTTCTAATGTGTAATTTCATCCAAAGCATTATTCAGGAAAACTGCCTAAGACATCTTTTCATTAGGAAGGTGCAATATTCTTCTTCTCAGTAGAGGACAAGAAGAAGGATAAACTCCAGGTTCATGAAAGAGTCCAGTAATGAGAGGACTTGAAAAGTAAAGTATTGAGCAATGAAGAAGAAAGAAAAGGATTTATGGAGATAGCATTTCTACCACCTGTTCATGTTATATCTTTGAGACAGATTCATACTTTGGAGTAGTTCTGTTCTCCAGTATGTACTTGGATGGCTCCTGTTACTCACTGGGACTCCACAATTAAGGGGCAGATATTGGCCTACAGTTTTATTTTTGTATTGTAATTGGATTCAAAGGTAGCAAGCCTGTAATAATTCATAAAGAATATGTGTCAATTAGGTCAGTAGGATGTTTGTTCTGTGATCATATTGGCTTAGAAGTTCTTATTAAACTAAGGATTTACAGAAGAACAGTAAAGGAAGCAGTGTCACCAGATGAGCTATTACATAACACAAATCTAATGATAGTTAAAAGACAGTATCTAAACTGTTAGTTTTGGAGATGTTACATTTTCTCCAGATATCTACAAAAAAATTCCAGCAGTGTCAAAACCCAGAAGAGCAAAAAAAGGAGAATCTCTTTTTTGAGACAATAAGGAATAGCTCGAGAGGATCATATTGAGCCATAACATGGCTTGGGGTCATTTGAAGAAATTGTCTGCTATAGGGACATTTTATTAGGTAAAATGTTGTACTTAAATGGTGTTGACTATACCATAACTTCTTTTCTCTTATGCTTTGGTCCTGCTACAAAAGAAATCCTTCTTTAAGAAGGCTGACCGGTGGTTACAAAGTCATGGAGAGAATAACACAAGTACTGAACCAGGTTATTTAGAGAAATTTTGATCGAGAGCTGATACAGAATGCGGAGACATAAACAATTCTGTCCTTGCTCCTAGGTTTGTTGCCCTCTCTCATTATCACAACATCAGAAGGGTTGTGTGTGTCGATATTGCACCTCTGCTCAGCTTCCTTATGTAGACTGGACCACATCCACCTCCAGCAGGAGCAAATCAGGATGAGGAGAAAATGCCATTATCATGGTAATTGTGACAGCTATTAAAAAGGGTTTTATTCAAAAGCCCAAGTTCAGTAACAAACAAGAACTCACACAATGCCACAGAATTGTTCTTAGTATATCTGTAAAGAGTCTGGGTGGTTTATAGTGATAGTGGCCTCTTGTAAAGATTTTACTAGTTGAGTTCTAAATGCCATAATTCAATGCATTTTCTTTTTTCTCCAGTGGGAATAGGAGGAAAAATGCAGTTTTGATTTGAAATTGTGTCTTGCCCTAGTGTTTTATTGCTGCAGTGCATGAGAGCATATTGTTGTAGTTAATGTGGAAAAATTCCAGGGTAGAGGTAGCATTATACGTACCATGATGGTGAAGAGATCAGATCCCACACCCTGGGTTTCATTCTTCTCTGAATTACTTTTGATCCAGTCATTTGCTTGACTTGGAGGAATCCAGTTAATCTGTTTTTGTGACAAAACCCATCCAAACTCTTCTATTTGCAGAATCCTATCAACTCATGCCAATTCAGTTCATACTTAAGTTCATACATTTGGACAAAATCCTGAATGATAAGAAGGAGGCGTTGCCCTTATCACGGTTTTTGAAATATGGTTTCCTTAGGAATGACCTTCACTGAGGGTACATTCTGTGCATACAAAGAGCAGAGTTATAAGTTATATACAATGTAGGACTTGAAAAATACATACAAGGTAGACAAAGCTTTGTAGTTTAAAAAAGCTGCTTGGAACAGTTAATATATGATATGACATGAACAAAAAGTAACTGACCATACAAGAAGTGGTTTTAGACAATCCAGCACCATTTGATTGGAAAGAAAAATCAATGGACTGCTAGAAATAAGAGTAGCAAAGTTGCTCAGAGTTTGCAAAAGGGGAGGTCATAGCAAATTTTGACCCCTAAATTCTTTTTGACTTGGAGAGTTCAAACTAAAATTTCAGGGATAATAAAATGAGAATGATACTTCATATATATAAACACATAAGGAAATATCTGAATAATAATTAAGATGATTGTTTGTAATTTTACAGTACTATCATTCATTTGGAATAATTTAGACATATTTTACTACACTGAAATATTAAATTTAATTTCAAGCAGAATGTTTAATCTCTGTTAACACTTGTATAGCTTATTGGGAACAAATAAACTGGAATTATATGGGCTGAAAAAAGGTAGATCCCAGTCTTCCAAGGAGGAGAATTTTGAGGAAATGTCAAAAACCATCACCTCCAGTGAAAGACAAGAGGGTGATGTCAAGTACTATCACTTCTGTACAAATGAGTCAAAATCTTATTTTAATAAAGAAGCTGAAGCCTACAAAATAGCAAGGACTCAATCATCCTGACAGTGAAGCAAGCAGGTTGAAATTCCATGCCATTCAGTGAGACAAGACTGAGTCCTGACCATGTTATGAACTACAGCACCGCATCAGACAAGGTCCTTCTACCCTGCCTCTGGGAAAAGCATAAGAAAACAAGATACATACAGAGTGACCCATCCCTGATAGATCCTTCTAGAGACCAAAATTTGTCTGCATTAACTGATTTTGTTCCTTTTGGAATCTATTTACCTCTCAGCACCTGTAAAATCATGTGACAGTGAGCACAGCATAGTTATTAATTATATGTTGCCTGAAAAAATTCTACATATTGTTTGCTTTTATACCTGCTGCCTGATAAACTGGAGTAGCTCAAGTGATAAATAGGCTTTTTATTCTTTACCTTTGACTTATTCTATATTGTAATATGAGCCCATCATTTTATGATGGAAGAGCTCTCATTATCTTCTATAAGAATATTTTAGGAACTATTGCCTTTATTGAGGTAAATGTAGTTTCCCTATAAACTTTGGGCTTTACAACAGACCTTTCATACTTTACTATTTATTTTACACACAGTACTGTAGTACAGTATTGTTTTCTTTTAAAGAAAAAAGACTATTAAAGCAAAGTGGTTTTTTTACTAAAACTTCAGCATACAGAAATGTAGGCACAGAACCTGTGTATCTGTGAAGAATGCAAGTGTACTCTACTTTTAGGGGTATTTCTAACGAGAAACAACGTAAATGCTGTTTTCAGTTTTGTAAGGGACTTCAGTGCAGCACAAGTTCTTGTGCTCAGTCATCTCTTCCTCAGGAACATCCAGTGGGTCCCATTTCCAGTGAGGCATTGTGTAAGATCATGTTTATAACTGATCATCTAAAGTGGAACAGGAATAGTGGTGAGTCAGTGCTCTATCACTCTTGCTGAGAGCAATAGCTTATGTCAGGCCTTACTGCCTGCACAGAAGGTGGCAGTTTGCTGAAGATGTATGAAGTGTAACGGTAACTGGTCATGGTAGTGTGTGGCTGCTCTCTTTCAGTGACTTTCTTACTGTTTCCCTACCTGTATTGGGACTCACCAGACATAATATTTATTGCGTTGCTGCTGCATGGAGCTGAAGCATGATTGCTGCCTGCTCCAGACAGTGGCAGAGAAACGCTGCTTTTTAGGCAAACAGTGTTCTGGTTTGCTTAATGAAATAAAAGTCTCCATGGACATTTGTTTCACGTTATACACTCTTACAAACATGACTGCATCAGACAGCTAAGGGATACTTCAGGGTCAAATTCTGATTTATACCTATCAAATTGTATTCAAACCAGTGGAACTGAGCAGTGTGGAAGTGAGAGTAGTAAGTCACCATCTGTCTCTGGTAGATCCTCAGACATAGAGAAACTAGAATATATTTGATTGTGTAGTTTTATTTAAAATACATCACGTTAGTCTGCACATTGGAGTAAACTTCCAGTCTAGCGCATCACAACAAAGAATTAATAGTGTCAGAACACTGACAAATGAAACATTGTAAATACTTTTTAAAAAACAAACATTGTTTTCAAATGAGAGCACCCCAGCTAGCTGAAAGAAGAAACAGCTACAAATTTATTTAATATTAAAGAGCAGGAAAAACACAACGAAGCTTATAACAGCCTTGCAGCTTGGGTGGGTCTCACTCGATCCTCAAAAAAGTACACAATGCCTCATACTCTGATATTCTGCTATATAATGCTATACTGCGTAGAATCTCCAAACCTCAGACAGCCAGCCTTCCTGTGGGAAAATCCCTAACTTTTTCTTTACGACCTTGAATGTTGCTAGGGGCAAGCAGAAAGAATATTTTGGTGATTAAGTACAGGATAAATTCTTTAAAAATATCTTTGAGGAGGGTTAGCTTAGTCATTAGTAATACAGTATTTTTAAACATCCTGGATCAGATCTTCAAACCACGCCCCAAACTCTTTGTGTTGTGGGTGTGGCACAAAAGACAAAAAGCTGCCCTTGTAGGGCTCTCTTGCACCTCCATGAGCCTGCGCTGTGTATGTGGTGTATCAGGACAGAACAGTGTACCTAATCAAGGTAGAATGAAAAGAGGAAGGAAAACTGCTGTGGTTTCCTCTTTTGCATCTAAAACTCTGGTTTAGATGGCATTGAACTATTTTGTAGCATATCTATTACATGCTGATAAAAAATGTGATCAAAATGAATGATAATCCTTAAAATCTCATTATTCTGGAAAAAAAACATGATGCTGCTCTTCTATTCTGCCCATCCCCGTACTTATTTTTGTTGCTTTAGTTTTGAATGAATAATGGTGAAAATAAAGCATTTCTTTCCACATGCAGATGAATTTTTGCATTGATCATGCACTCCCCACCACTACTTTCCATCAATTTTTAAATGATCATTTTAAAGGATCCAAGCAACAGTTTCCATTAAAAACCTGGTGAGATTCTTTTGCACTCTCTGATAGAGTCCTCCATTGCCAAGAGATTTCTCCTAATATTCATGGAGTCAGTTGCATTACAAATTGCAATTATTATCCAAATTATACTTTCAGTGTGGTTTTAGACAAGCCTGCTTGTTTAAAGCTGCTGGTGTTTGACTCACTCCGTAGAACTGAATAAAGCAAGGATTACCAAACTTAATTTGAAGAGGTAAGAGTACCTTAGAGCTCTGTGCAAGGTCAAGTTCTCGCACAGGAACTGCTCAGTTGTTCACACACTGCACTGAACAGTTGCATAGCAAGTACAACAGTTTGGGAACCTCTCAATAAAACAGTGGTATCCCTAATATAAATATGACAGAGTGTTTCTGACAAGCTCAAGAAGAGGTGACGATGTCTACTAGTACTCTAGGAAGAAACACAATGGTTACTCACAGTCTTTGAAGGGAAAATCTGGGATTACAGCTATTACAGATACAAATATAGCATTTTTGAAAATCATATAAAGAAAGATTCACCTCTAACTTAGAAAATAGCTTCCCCAAGATGGGCTCAAAACCTTATCGATGCCTATCTTTCTCAAATATATGCCTTTTCCTCTGCAATCTCCTTTTCCTCACCCTCCCAAAACACCTGGTCACGTCCTGCAGGTCAGCATATTCTGGCTACATTGACAACAGGCAAGACCAGAGAATAAACTCAGAAGCAGAGACTTGGAGAAACTTGCTGACAGGTGTTTTTTTCCATTTTAATATTATGGCTGCTCCAACTTAGCACCAACTAGCACAGATTGCAGCTGTGGACAGATTGTGCAGATGTATGTCCATGTTCTCATACAGGTAGGCTATATATGCTCTGCAGGTCAAAATTTTATTTTGAAACTCCACCTGGGGACCAACCAAGTGGCTAGCAGATCTCTGGGAACGCTGGTCTCATGTTCCCAGAGAGATACATTGCTTAGTGAGCAGAGATGGCACCCTGATCGAGTCGTAGCTCAGACTGATGCATTTGCTGTAACAAGGAGACCATTGCAAGAACCTAGGTGCCGGGGCATGGCTCACAAGAGCAAGGTCTTCATTCAAAAGTTGTAATAACAAATGTCTCACCAGAAAATGATGGAGAAGTGTCGTGGAGAAGCTTGCCTTCCACCTGCTGAGATGGGATCACCTAGCAGCAGCCAAAGCCTCAGTAATGCTTCCAGCCTGGCAGCTGGCAGACCCCCTGATGAGCAGGGCAGGTACGAGCTCTGCTCTACCGGCCGGCAGCTTCCTCCAGCCTGCGGCATTGCCTGAAGCCTTTTGCGGACTGAGATGTGGCCAGCAAGCTCTCAGCCATTTCTCAGTCTCACCCACATACTGGGCAAGGCACTTGACAGCAGTGAGCGAGTTAAATGAGGCAGAGATCGAGGGTCCCCATTTTCCCTTGCACGATCCCCGCCACACTGCTCTGACACTGCCAGAAGATGGAAGCTGGCCAGATCTTTCCTCCCGTGGAGGCTCTGGGCCCCTTCTGGCGGGTGTTGTCAGCACACTGCAAACACCCTCCACAGCAGCAGCCTTCCAAAAAGGGACTGAGGTGCCCAGCATGAGGCTTCAGTGTCATTTAAGCACTTAGGCCCAAAACTGGGATCCTCAAAACTTTGCTCAGCTGATGACCAGTCCCAGAGGCATCTGACCTCTGGAGGGGCCTCAGCTTTCTATGCTGGAGTTTCTTAAACACCCACAGCTCTGCCTGCGCGTGTGCCCAGGCCTGCCTGCTTCCTGACAGGCCACACACCTCAGACAAAACCCATCCTCCAAAGGGACTCAAACCTGCTTCCCATGACACAGGTTTCAACCCTCATACTCTCATTTCCTCTCTCCAGTCTTCCCTATGCTGCAGAATAGCTTCAGTGGGCAGGATGGAAACACCCTGCCACACACACACCAGCCCTACACATACATAGCCTATAGCCCAAAGATTAGGGACGCTGCTTTGGCTGGGGGAGGGACGCATGGCTGCCTCCCCTCAGGCATGGAGGGAACCTGAAACCAGGTCTGTCACGTCCTAAGTAAACGCTGTACCACTGATCACTTCTAGAGTAGGGGGAGCTACCGCTCCAGGCATCTTCTGAAAGCTAAAAATTATACCCTGCATCCCTCAAATAAAAAAAAAAGAAAAAAAAAAAGGACATAAGTGCCTGCTGTTAAGAAAGGGCCTAGGCTGTAAATTCTGAGAGTAGAGAGATGACTTCTAGTAGCACTGGGGCCTCTGCCCTGAAGAAGGGTAGCATCTGCAATGTACGCCTCTGCTCAATAAGCAGCAGCTGTTTTTCTGTGAACCCCACTCAGGAACACTCAGCTCTCGCCATCCACCCGCCTCAGCGTGAGATGCCGCTCCGCAGGCTGTACTCCATTACAGAGCCAGGTGTCCAAAAGCAGCTGTTGCAGCACACGCTCTGCCCCACCGAAGCTCACCCCCCGAGTGTGGGCAGCTCTCGCTGTCTCCCAAGCTTTGGCCGTGGCGCAGGCTCTCAGGCACGCCGAGCACGGCATTAGCATGGAGCTGCAGCTCCTCTCTGGGCAGCACATGGCACAGGCACGTTACGGCCCCAGCCTGTGCCTCCTCACCAGCCCGATGCTCGGGTGGGACGCCTGCAGAAGCACACTGGCCCTTTCCCATAACAGGCTTTACACAGCTGGTGCCATGTGCTAAGTCTCACATCCCAGCTTTTTGGACGGAAGCCTACATCCCATCACGAAGCACGTGCACGGATCCTGTGCCGGCTGAGAAGATGGAGGGGGCCCAGGTGAAGCCTCGCCCAAGCCGGCCGCAGCATCCTGCACGTAGTCAGGGCTGCACCGCCGGCGCCAGAACAGCCCGTGCCGGAGGAGTGTGGGAACTCGGGGCGAGAAGCCAGCCAGGGCTGGGCTCTCCCACATCTGGAGGCTTCCAGGTCATGGCCTGAGCAGTGCAGGGGGAGGAAGAGCAGTGATGCATTAGGGCAAGGGCGGGCAGCCGCGCTCCTGAGAACAGGAAATTTTCAGCTCCCAGCCCCAGCCTCCCTGCAACGGCTCTGGAGGGGCTTTCACAGAGAGGGAGAAAGCCTTGACTGAAACACAAGCCCAGGTCTCTCCTGTAAGCTCTGCAGACCAACTATCAATACTCCATTTCAGCTGTAACAAAGGCACGAGGAAGTTCATCAGCAACACCTGATCTCTCTCCACCATTGAGAGATCAGCTCCCTCTGTGGTCAGTGCCTCTTCCTGTGAATCTGAGGCAACTCTATGCTTTGGGAACTATTCTGCCACAACTTTTTTCAGCATCCATCCTAGGAAGAGAGTGTCTAACCTGTCTAACCATCCCTGCCAAGGATTCCTCAGTCTCTGCTGAAGAAAGTGTCCTTTCCTAGAGGAGCTCTGCTGCCTCTCACTAGCGGTGAGCTCCTTCACCTGCGCCATGAAACAAGGGCTTCAATACCAGACAGCGTTATCAGGGTGTCACAGGCTCTGCGTCATGTCACAGGTAGACTTGAACCGTCTCCGTGCTCCCTTTTTCTCTTCCACATTGCCCTCACAATGGCATTTACCACTCTACTGCCCCTGGGAGTTTCACTGACCTAACTGGAAGCACTAATAATTTGTTCCTTTTTAGACCCCACATTCACAAAAGTCTGTACCTCCCCTGACTCTATTCACTTTTATCCCCAAATAAGAAATATCTTACAATATTAAAAAAAAAAGTATAAAACAATCATTAACTAAAGGACAACTCAAATTAAGACCATCTGACTAAAAGACATGATTAAGAATTGGAGCGGATAACTCACCATACTTAAACATAAAATTTGTACTGCTAATTGCAGTGCTGCTACTTGTCATGCTATTTCATTCTTAATGCCCATTTTTTTTTCGAGGCACTTACTGAATGAAGAGACCAAATTCTCCTGTGGAAGTTAGCAACAATTTTGCCATAGAAACAGGAACAAGCGCAGTGTTGAAAAATCATTTTGTGGGAATTTAGCACCTATAAGACACAAGGCTTTACGTCTATATTAGCCAGTTATTACTGTAAAGTTGTATTAACATCACCATGCTCTTTTATTTACTATTATTGACCACGTTGGTTACAACATTGCTCTCAAGATCTGTGAGGAGCATAGTCTGTTGTATTAGACACTGCACAACCATGGAACAGCTGTAAGTACCCTCAGATGAATCCCTGCTTGAATGACCTAATGATTTCAGAAAGAAATGTCTTTTTATAAACAAAACGTTCACCAGGAAAAATGGCAAACTGACAAAGAATAGTTTTGATTCGACAGTTCTAAGAAGTGGTATCTGCCTTTCTTAATCTTCTGGGCTTTTTTTTTTTCCTCTGATAATGACTTAGTAAGTTAAATTAAAACTGCAAACACATTTCCCTAATGTAATCAGTTCTGAAGAGCCAATGTACTGTGGAACCGAGATCCCAAATGGTGAAATTTCACTTCCAGGACTACATTAATGACCAATTCTTCTGCCCTGAAGTACCTCATAATAGTATTTTTACCACAAAGAAATATGATATGTGGCAGTCATTACAAAAATCTAAATGTTCTTGCCTTTGCCACTATATAATTGGCAGAGATCGCTGACTTTGAAATGGGATGGGCTCAACTGAATTGAGGACACATGACTCTCTTAAAGTCCATTGGGGCTTTACTTAGGAAAAAAATAAAGATCAGGGCATAAAACAGCTGTGCTTACCAGAATGACAGGCAAAGATGCCTTGAAAACTAACTCATTAGAAGAACAACTGTGAACCACAAGAACAGAGATTTAAAACCCTAGCTTTTAAAAACTGTGATGAAGACAACGCGTCTAATGTCTTGAATATACTGCTCCTGTATGAACACTGGGAGTTAGTTGTTTCCCCAGTTTACACTATCCAGTAAGCTAGTAAGATCTGGAATGAATGCTGGACTAAAAAACTTTCATTTAAAGTGATACAACAATTTGAGATGTCTGGCCACTAAGTGCTCAATCCTGCTCATCCTGACTTAATTATCAAAACCACCCACGGTTTTCAGCCGGAAAAGGCCCAACCCTGAATAAGGTTACTTGAATAACTAAAAAAAGCTCTAGCCTTTCAAGTGCTAAAATCATGAAATTCTTGCTGCAGAAAAAAGAATCTGAGTAAAGTAAAAAAAATAACCAATTCACTTTCACTAAAGGAAACCCTGCACCTTTAGCACACCTCAAATCCTGTCCTGTGTGTGAAGCTTGGGATCATTCTGCAACAGCCGATTGGGCAGTTGCCTGGTTTAGAACAAGCCTGAATTTGAGTCACACTGGTAGGGCCAAATCCTGCAAAACCTTCCTTGCTTCATATCATGACGGTAAGATAAACTAGAACTTCAGAGCTGGTGTGGGGCTAATTCTATTAAGTTTTGCTAAGAGTTCCCTCCTGTAAAATATAATGTAAATAATTTGTATGTAGTTTCCTACCCCAGAATTCACAACATATGAAATTTCCTTTAGGTGGCAATAAGTGAAACAGGGAGTGGCTGTTTTATTTTAGAATATTCTGTACATTCAGATGAACTATTTGCTCCTGTTTCTCATTACCACATCAAGCAAGATGCTTTTACCGATGCACCGATAGCTTAAGAGGGTTTTTCTCTTTTAACAGAAAATTATGCAGTCATTTAAGGTCAAATATGTAAAAAAATGAGGGTGGTGGAAAGGAAATTAATTTTTTCCC
>NW_009198096.1:14670-16046 GCF_000690835.1 Fulmarus glacialis
CTGCTTCACTAGAGGTTAGCAGCAAATCTTTCACTACCTTCACAGAAGGCCCTGTGTAAACTAGAAAGTTTGCTCCTGCAATTTGTGATTCACTAAAGTGGTCTAATATTAATTACTTCAGATTACTTGCAGTAAGCTCTTCGAGGACTAGGACCTCAGTTTGTGTCTTCAAGTTGGGGAAAAAAATGTTTGGGCTCCAGATATTGGAGTATTTTTTTAAGTGTCATATATATTGTAAGATCTTCTACATATCGTCGTAACTTTGTAAAAAAGGTTAATTTATGGGCTGTAGTTAAAAACTTCATAAACTTTTCAAGTTAATTCCCACCATATTTTACTTTATCATGAACAGTGACACGTCAGTATTATCTCTATATACCTGCTAAGTTTAACACTTTTCAAACAACACCTTGTATTTGTGACAGTTAAAAATAAACACTAAGTTTTACCCATGAGAAAAAAAAAAAGAGGAGTATCAGGATCATGGTTAAGATTCCTTTTCTAGGAAATGTTGCTCTCTTGATCCTGAATTCCTTGAGTTATTGGGAATTTAAAATGGTTTAAATGTGTTTGATGGAAAATTACTACAAAAGCCTTGCAATATAATTTGCTCTGTACACGAGGAAATTTGCAGCTACTAAATCTAGAAAACAGCACTTAGCCACAAACCTTCTAAACTGCACAGCGAAAGAGTCCTACCCACTGGCAAATTTCATAATTCCACATTAGCAGACTCAATTACAATATCCGCTGCAAATAGCATATCAGTGCATCATAGTTATAACAATCAGCTTGCTTTCTTCCAAAATGGGGTATCATGGCCCCGAACTCAACCGCACTGAAAAACAGCACGGAGTTTGGAAAGGAATCTCACAGATTCGCAGCAAACCGTTCTGCATTACAGTAAAGAAACAACAGAGACGATGGACGGGCTCATGCTCTGTTCAGAAACCTGGAAACCCACCACCCACCCGCCCAACGTGCCAGGAGAGTTTTGAAAGCTCAAGAAAACAGATGAATAAATAGAGTGACTTTCTCCCTACTTTCCAAAATGCTGATTGCTATTGAGTTAAATGCTTTTATTGATCCCAACCGCCTCAAACAAGCTTTACAGCTTGCAATATCCACAAACCCCGCATAAAGGGACTTACACAGAACGCAATTTTCTACTCCCAAAGAAGATCTTGTATCTAAGCTGACTTCCTCTCTCTTAATTGATTTGCTTCGATCATTCCTTAATGTTGGTGAACAAGAGTGAGTTTGGATATTTTTTCCCATTCTCTGCAAAACTTCAACTGGAAAAAAAAAAATACTAGTAGCGGCAAACACACACGGGGGGGTCGGGGAGAAAAAAGACAAAACAGCACTCCTGACCC
>NW_009198097.1:0-19082 GCF_000690835.1 Fulmarus glacialis
TGAATAGGCAAGATATATATATATATATATATATATTCCTAGTTAACAAGTAGAAATAAATTAGCCTAAACCCTCAGTAGGACAATCATTAAGACATACAAGGTTAGAATTTTTCTTACCTAACTTAGACAATTAAAAGTTGAAGTTTCCCATAAAGTAAACAGAGAGCAACAGGTCCTTCCAGAAGATGTTTAATCTGTTCTATATCAGAAATTCTCTTTCTCTATGCTGAATCTACACAACGGGCTTGGATTTACACAAGTTATTCTTTTAAATGTCTAAGGCAACTGAGAAGATTCCTATCTACATTTGGTTATTGACAGTGAAGGTTTCAAGGCTTACAGATTTCGACAGAATTAAAAGTCACAGGCAAGTCTAGTTCCCTGCTGAAAACTGAGAGCAGCAGCGAAGTTGCTTTGTATTTGCCCTTCCAGTTATTGAAAAGTAATTTTCAGAGCCCTTCCATCCTCTTGTGGTGGGATAATAAAATGGAATCATGCCTTCTCTTCCCCTCCCTCTTAACATCAGTAGTTTAGCTCACAGTGGACAGGTTTCGGTGTCTTTTTAAAAATGCTATTATCTGCAGTAGTAAAGACAAATCTTACGACACAGCAGCTGAAAGGAGCTTTTCTTACCACTCCTCAGTGTAACTGATTAACCAAAGCCACAGAAAAGAAAGATTTTCCTCCATTGTAAAACTGTCGTTTATGACACCTGGGCCTTAAATTTGACTGTCCTTTGAACCAAGCTGGCTTTAAAATATATTGTGTAGAGGGGAAAACGCAGACACTAGCAAGAGTTAATTCCTGAAATCTATAGCTCTTACAATATGTCATGCTAACACATATAGCACATTTGCACACTTGAGTGGACACTTTCTGGTGGTTGACAGAATCTAACACCCTTTTTTCTTTGTCTGATTCATTGCTATTAGAGTGGTTAGTTCATGTGTCTGTGTGCATACCCATAAATCCTCAATTTTTTTTCTCTCCTTCTAGGAAAATTCTTACTCATTTGATACAACTTTCAGTATATGTCTTATCATAACAGCCTTTGTAAAAAAATTGTCTAATGAAATAAAGAAAACTAGTTTTCACTGTTACTTAGTCACAGTTAAAAGGGTGGAAATTTAAAAAAGGAAAGCATTTTTAACAGAAAGACTGAGGGCCTTTTTCAGAGGATAGATTTCTATGATCCTTGTTTGCATTACTACTTGATCGTCGTTGAGTACTCTCATTGAAACTATTAAAAATATTCAAGTTAAGTATAGTACAAGATCAGGACTCTAGCCAACCGCTTCTATATATATTTGTTCAATGCAGTGAATGATTCCCTGTTTGACTAAAGACCAAGGAAGATTCTCACAATTTGGTGCCAGAACTGTGGATAAAGGCTAGGAATATTCCCTTGACTGAAAATGAAATGTATATTAGCAGTGTGGCATGGTGACTAGAAGTAAAATAAGCAAAACTTTACAAAAAGAATGCAGACTTTCAGACAGAAAAACATTCTTCCTTTTGATTTTTTTAAACTAGTCTGTAAAATTTAGTAGAGAATAAAATCCTCAGTATGAATTGTGCTGTTCATCAAATAATCCAGTGGAAAATCTAGAGTGTTTCGACTGATCTGTATGAAATCATTTTACAGGGGAAAGTTTATTTGTAATTTTACATATGCTTTAGCTATCATTTAGGTAGCAGTGAAAGTAATAATCGTGTTTAGTCCCTTGTATTGTAAATATTGTGTGTCATAATTAAAGACTTGTTTCTAAACTTTGGATGGAAATTGACTGTAAGTGAATGCATCCTCTTCCTAAGAATGTTTATAAATACTTGTAATTCAGCTTAGAATTCTTTTTTTTTCCCCATCATTTTTTTAAAACAATAAAAAATAGTCCTTGGTATTGAAAGGGAAATGTTATTATTTGCCATTAGTCAGAAGTGTGACTTCATTAAAGCAGAAGGCCGTATAATCCCTACAGGAGCTCTCTGCAGGAAATTCTTTATTCTTACTTAGCATATCTGTGAATTCTATCAGCATTAGTGTCTTTCACAATGTTTGTTTCTTCTGAATATTTATGAAGGACTGTCCAGTGACCTGCTTAGCATCTCCAGGTTTGTTCTGCCTTAACAGTCTCTCAAGTAGAGTGCAATCAGAAGACTCATTCTCCCTCAACAGCAGCGATCAATGTGGCAGAGGCCAAGGAAATGTCTGCAGAAAAGAAATTTCTATCAATAAAATGGAAGAAACAAAACAAAATATGGGATTGGGCTATAACTCACAAAAAAAGCCCAAACACCTAAGAGATGACGGTCTCTCCTTTGTTAACCTTTGTGTAATCAGATCACTACATTATAACTGGTCACCACAAAAATTCTCCACAGCAAAAAGAGGTAGTACATTTTATAATGAATTTGGAGAGCTTTTGAGATCAGAGGAAAAGTGTTTCATCATGGCTTATTGATACAATTTAATTAATAATTTAAAAATTTGGATAAATTTAACTAGGACTAAAAGGTTTGATTTTTTTATAGCTGTTTTTTGACATATCTGATTTTACTATATTATTGCAACCGTTCATGAAACTTAATAAAGTCAAGCACTCAGTCACTGTTAAATTATTGGTTTTGTTATCCTCCTGAAGATTATGCCCCAAATTTCCAAATATATAGATGTCACAGTGGTTGAGAATGTTGATATAACACTAAGGTAGGTCTGTCATCTCATTGACTTTATAACATCTCACTCCCAATAGATTGTATTGGGATAATTACAGTCCCCTTGTAATTGATAGCATCTTTACTTACCTTGCCAGATTTTTTGTTTCTACTTCCTCTGGAAGGTTCTACACCCACCTGTTTGATTGCATGTTTTTGTTGTTGTTGTTGTTGTTTGCTTTTAACTTTCATAATGAAGAGCCATCCCTAGCGTTTTGTATGGACCCTCCTTAGATATGTTCAAATAAATTAACAGATTGATCAGAATACAAATGTAGTGTTTTTGAAGACAACTACCGTACGTCATGTATCTATCACTTGAATGCAATTGATCATATTATTAGCATGAGATTTTCCAGCGAAGAGTGCATTTGATATAATTTCCCAGGAACTTTACTTTTTTTTAAATTTTGCAGATTAACTCCTAGAAAAATAGAACTAAAGTCTTCCAGGAAATATTTTGTCCTGTATAGAATGGCTAGCAGCACAAAAGAGAGAAAATTCCTCTCTAGTTAAATTCTTGTCTGGGCTCTAAGTTTCTACCATTTTATGACCTTGCATAGATAAATTTGGAACTGTATGTATTTTGCAAGGGCAAATGGCTTTGTTAGCAGTGATAAAATATGTTTCTCTAACTTTGAAATTCCTCCTGAATTCTGACTTTTTTGTGTACTTACAGCCTAGATTAAATATGATAGACGTGAATTAAAGTTATCAGGCTTCCCTCCCCGCCCCGCCCCCATCTAAGACTTCTGGAAACTAAAAACAACAGGTTTATGGTACGTGTCTAATGTTACCCATATTAGCAGGAAATATTAACCAAATTTAGGATCTCACAGAGTAAGGACACATTCAGCAAGAAAAATAAAGAGCTGGGCAATTTTGATGAACACAAATGTATTCTTTTAAATTTCCTGGAAGAAAATAACAATCAATCAGAAGAACACTACTTCTTGTTTATAATCCCAAGACCCATTCTGGTCCCAATTTAATGCAAATAGATATTTTCTTTTTTTGTTTTCTTAAATTATTACTATTTTTGTTTGTGGATGGCATTAGTTATTTAAGGTGTAAAATGGAGATGGACAGAGAGAGAATATTATCATCTATTATACGGACTGTCATGAAAAACCTTTCACTTCAGGAAAAAATTTTAAAAACCAGTCAGGTTCGTTTGTAAAATCAGAAGGCTAAAACAGTAGTTTCTTTGACCTAAAGCTAAGGAATGTTATCAGATTTCAAAACAAATATACATGTATGTGGACAGGTATCCACACAGGAATAAGCATGGGAGAATTAAATGCAGGAGAGTGAGAAGTTTGCCGGAGAACTCTGGATAACATAGAAAGCTCCAAGTGAGAGCTAAGTGAGCTTAGAGTTGAGACTAAAGGAGTGCTTTTCTGCTGTTTGACTTTTGTCTTGTTCAGAGACATAGAAGCTTGCTATTCTTTGTAAATAAACACAGTTTTGACAGAAATTACCTTGCTTCATCTTGTAATTTTCCTCCTAAGCATATCAGTTCCTAAATTTTCCTTACACATTTGGACTAAAGTGCTTGTTTTCTGAAAACATAGCCTATACAAAGCACTATGTAATGACATATTCTATCAATTTTAATATAATACAGCTAAGATTTTTGGTTGATAAAGCCAGTCATATAAATTAACAAAATAAACCAATTCTGATTTATTTAGAATGAAAAGGATCATATAGTACTTTAAGAAAAAATTAATAAATTTTGGCTTTTCGTGACCACATATGGTGGGACCTTTGTTTTCTGTAACACCCAAGGGACTTAACATGCAGTTTCAAAATTGGCTTATGTTGTTAGTCTGTGCTACTGCCAAAAAAGTTCTGTGTAACTGAGCAAAGCTCTGCTATTCTTTCTACCTCATCCATGACATGCATGTCTGTTGTTTTCCATTTGACAGCTCTAGTTACCCATTATCTGAGTCAGCTCAGCTCAATTTCTAGAACATCCACAAGGGGAAGAGAGATGTGCGAGAAGGTGGCTGGGGTGAAGGAAGACAGAAAGTTTTTTCATCACCATCCTACATTTAGGAAGACTTCAGCTGTCTTGGAAGCCCTACCTAATAGGGCTTTGAGAATGAGAATTTTATAAGTAGGAATATAAAGATTGTTCCTTACTTCTGTAAGTAGGCATATAAATAAAGGACTGACTTTTTTCAAAACCATAACAGAAAGTCTAGTCACTATAATTAATCCCTACAGGAGATTCCCTATGGGAGCCTCATAAGTCATTTTGAAAATTGACTGTTTTATTTACCTAACTATGAAGATGAAAGTCTAAACCTAAGACCCAGTTATTTCATTCTCCTTCAGTTTTGAGCAATATGCCTAATACCAGCCATCCTGAAAAAATGCTGCAATGCTGGTTGAGTACTGACTCTCAGGGAAGCTTGATACGCGGAGGATGATCAACATTACTTCCCAGAGGCTTTTTTTTTTTTTTTTCCTTTTTCTTGGAAGTCTGCCATACAGGTATTGACCAACTTTCATGCTGTTTAGCTTATAAAAGCTGACAAGATCACAGCCCAAGGTTATATGGCTGCAATTCATATAAATCCTGCAGACTTTAGGTGATGCAACAGAACAGCCAACAATCCATTCTAACAGAAGCCCATAATGCTCTTTACACCTTGGAGAAGCAGCATACTGATTGAAACACAATTATCAAAGTTTATGAGGAAGGATAATGTGACACGGTTGAGTGAATCCAAAATATTGGTAATAGTCCTTCCACATTAACAATTACATTTATGTAAGTTTAGACTTCATACTTGCTCTACTTTTGTTGTTTAAAAATACTGATGAGAAATTTATCATTTGGAGTGACTGAAATCGTCTGGTATATTTTTGCATGTTTACAAGGAAGTATCCAGGTAAGAAGAAAATAAACTTTGTAGTGCCTAGCTACGATAGCTAAGTAAAGAAATCTAACTAGTATCTTTATACAACTTATGGTAAGAGTTACCTGATGAAAAGAAGGATGGCAAGAAACTGGCGGATTGAGTAATGTTTCTGTCTTTTTAGGTAACAGGCAAGAGATTTTGGGGAGAAAGTGTCTACAAATTAAATGTTGCTTTTAGAGCCTAAGCACTTGCAAATAGGATTCTTCTTCCTCAATCCTCTTGTGATATTAGAAGACTAAGTTAATTTTTTAAAGAAAGATAAAGCTTTCTCTTTTTATCCAGCAGTTCAGTGGTTAAAATTTTCCTCCAGATTGTGAGAATCCTAGATTCAGCTCTTTTTCTGCCTGAAGAGGTTTACATATTTCTCACCTGTTGTGAACGTCTTTTTCTGCAGAGTATTTTCTAACATATGGTGAAAAGAAAGAATGCACAGTTTATCCTAGTTATACTCAGTATAAAATAATTTAATATTCTTTCAAATAAATGTGAAGAAGTGGATAGGATATTTAAAAAAGGGAGAGATGAGCACTGCTGGGCGATAATTGTAAAAGCACAGAGAAAGGATTCAAACATAGGCAGTATCTACTAAATAGGTTATAAAAATTGCATCTATTCTCTACCCAATTCATATAAAATTATTAACATTTCTAATGGAGGGGCTGTGAGAATCACAGTATCATTCAATTTTCTTTTTAAGAAGAGACCTTAACCTGTTCATCAAGGCATATTCTCAGGCAGCTCTGCTGGAAACTTGTCTGTTGGAAACTGAGGCAGAGGTGAATACTTCAACTATTACGGCAATATTAACACTGCTTCCTGATCTGTTATATGAGCTCTGAGATTGTTTATTAGACTGAGCTGTCCAGGTGCCTCATGGTTGAGATATACAGCAGACAATTAACTACCTAGTATAAGAAGGTTAGTTGCACGGGGAAAACTTTAATACCAAAATACTTGGTCATCAATAGTTTCAATAAAATTTTCATTTAGTCCCTGAAATCTTTTTGTGGATCTTCTCCAAAATGTGTTGAAGAACTGGCAGGAAGTTCTCTACAGTTAAATTAACATGTGGAAAAAGCACATCTTCAGTGTTAGAAATGTTAGAAGTAAGGAGGCTATATTTTAGAATTATTGGATTTCAAACTATAACTAACTCATAAGAGAACAGCATTGTGTATTTACTTTACAAGTGACTAATATGACATAAATAAAAATTCTTCATTACACAAGTCATTTTTGGTACAGCAACAGGAAAAGCTGCTTAAGTACAAAAGAGTGAATAATAATGTGAGAGACAGGCAGTATGGAAGAATGTTATATAGATTAAATGTAAAATAGTGTTCCAAATTGCACCTTACACCTGAGCTGAGACTTGCCACTTCAGACATTTTGCATTAGAAATACATTCCTATTTCACAATTTCTCATCAGCTGTGTACTAAGGCATGAAGTGCTCCACTTAATATCACAGCTTACACAAATAAACATGTTTGATTTTGATGAATCCTGCGTTTGCTTTTTGATGAATACTATTGAGACAGCTCATTAAAAGCTAGTTTTTTTCACTTTGGTCACATTACTATCTAGAACAAAGTCAAACTGCTCTGCAAAAAAAAAAGTTATATAATGACTTGGATTTCACCTCTGTTTATTAAAACAACATCACAGCCATGTGCTGCTTTTTCTAAGGGGTTTGATGCAGTCATGACAGCCAATGCTGTCTAACAGATATTGTCAGAAATTTCACTAGATGCTTTTCTGTTGGGGAGAAATCAGTATGTTTCTAAGACTAAATCTGTATGCACAACCCAAAGCAGTGTTGGAATTGCTGGTATCAACTATGAGCAGTCAGGTTTGGGACCAGGAGAAGCAGTATAGCGATGGAGATGGTGCTATGCCTAAACTCACAAACCCTGCAGCTCAGTACAAGTAAAGAGGCTACATGGAGCTCTGCACCAGTGTGGCTATACTGCTTCTAGTAAGGAATATTCTTAAAGCTTGTATGAATAATTCTGCTGCATTACATTGTTCATGCTCCCTGAATTCACACTTCTTTAAAACAGAGGTTTTGGTAAACAAGATTTGTCCTTTTTTCCCCTCTTTCTTACTACAAATATAATCTGAAATTTCTAAATGTTTGTTAAAAAAAATCCTTTACTGTCTGACTGCATTAATTCTCTATATTTCAGAGTCCTTCTTTACTAGGGTTTAATGGAAAAGGCCTAGGAGGTAGAGCAATATCATTCCTCCCATTTACTGTGTAACTGAGACAGAGATGTTAAGTGGCTTGTTTGAAAGCTGTGATAAAAGTGGAAACAATACTTCAATCTCTATCTTATTTGCTAGGTCACAGAGTTTCTTAGGGAAAAGAAAAAAAAAGTGATCTATGTCTCAGTAAAACTATTCCTAATATGGGTAGCTCCTGATTGCTCTCTTTTGTGGGCATATTTTATACATAAATAAAAATGAATTATCTCACTTCAAAACATTATTTCTGGTGGGTATCACAAGTTAGGAAGCATGGCAAATGGAAAGGCTGAGAGATATGTGTGGGTACCATGATGGGAATTTCCCAGGCCTGAAGATTATTTCGCTGTCACTTAGCTTTCCTTTTATTTGAGTAAGACTTTGAGACTCCTTCTCCTCCTTTGTAAAAACTTCAGAAATTAATTAAAAAGTTCAAAAACATTCAGATATTAACTGTTCCACCTTTGCTGCTGCTAATTCTGATAGCTGGTGTGGAAAAGACCACTGAAATAACCTTGTGAGCTTATTTACTTGAAAAATAGGTGGTTTTCCACTAGAAAGGTAAGAGAAAGACCATCTTTATTTGCCTATAACTAACCACAATCAGCAAGGAAAGAAAGAATCAGTCCCATCACATCAAATCAAAACAGCTGTATGCTTATTGACCAATAGTTGGTCATATTTTTCAAGTATAAGTTTCTATTTGAAAATTTGTATACAATGCTTTATCCAAATTGGAAATTCTGTTTTCTTTGAAAGGCTGAATACAATGATCACTGCTGAGTTATTATTTTGGTTTTCAACCTGCGACATGACAAGAACCATAGAAGGTTGAAACGTGAAGTGGTAAAATACTGTTGGGCCAATTTTGATTTGACACTTCTGGAAAAATAATTTTTTCAGTGGAACTGTCTTTCATAGACATTGCTGTAAGTGTGATGTTTATGTTGGTTTGATTATGTATCTTGCATCACTATAATGTTTAAGGAACTTGATCACCAAACACTTAACTGAAAGCTATCCTCAACTAATTTTTTAAGAATAAGGCTGGTTTTTAAGAATATAACCCAATATAGACAGGTATTGAAATGCCCAACACACTCAATGGAGAATTATAAAGGCACCTGGGGATGTAAGGACAAGGTGAAAATAGAACTGATTCTAATCTCTGGCTCACCTCCAAACATTTAACAAACAGGAATGTTTTTGAGAAAACTGAATACTAACAATTAAAAAAAAAAAGTTGAATCTGCTTTTACAATTTCTTCTTACAGGCAGAAATAGAAATAGACATGCTAAATGCTCCTGGCAGTTATCTGCTCACAACGCTATGATGTCTGTGAAAAGGTAGCATAATGAGGATTTCAAAAGAACAACTACTTTTGTGTGACAAGTTTTGCAGATGATTTTGCAAATTATTTAGATAACTGATATTTATTTGACCTTTTTTTACTAAAACGGCGTATGTCAAGGTATGTCAATGTCTCTATTAAATACTTGTGTGACAATAAAACTGTCTTTCTCTTATTTCTTTTCCATCCTAGGAAGGGACTGTGTTTACCATGTTGGCAGGATTTTTTGTTTGTTTGTTTTTTCACTTGTTCAGGTACAGCTGAGGATGGATAGGTTCTTACTTATGAAGTAAAATAAAAGAAAAAGTTTTCAAGATAAAAATAGCAAATTCCTAAGTGGTGGGCAAGTGAATTCACAGGTGAGGTTTATCAATGTATTCGCCTTCACGGAAAGATTCACTACTCTTACAAGATTTCCTTTGCAATACACTATTTTATTGTTCCAGTGGAAAGCAACCTAACAGAGTATTATGGGCCACAGGAAGGTATGATACCTTAAGCAGGTCAGTCACAGAGGACTTTGAATTGCTTTCTATAGTTAGTTAAGAGCAAGTGATTGGTTTGTGGTGATCTGCATAGCTAAGAGAATTCTGGTGTTTATTTGAAGTAATTGGAGCTTTTCAGGATGTGTGTCTCAGTTGCTACAGGGGAGCTAAAATAATTAAGTCTAAATCTTGTGTCTAGATCTGTATCCAAAAGCACAGACCACAGTCATCTCTTAAGAATGTAAAGGTAGCCACTTTGTGTTTGTCTATTTTTATTACAATTGTTGATACAACTCCTCACAGAACTAAGGAAACCAAAAAGACCACGAGATTGTAAACCAACTTAATAATGCCCTCAGCAGTAGAGATTATCATAGAGAAGATAATCTCTTTCAAATGCTATCCCTACTTGCAGCTATAGATACCTGACTATCCTGTTGATTTGAAAGAATGACTAAAAAGGAGCAGTAGATATCTGAAATGAAGGAACATGGAGTTTGTGTTTCACCTCTTGATGTCCCACAAGCTTTTTATATGTGTCTTGTGATAAATAATGTGAAGGTCTTGTGATACTTGTGATACAGTAAAGAATAACAGCCCATACCCAACCATATTTAATTGAAGGAAGAAAAAATGCAAAATTTTAAACCTCTTCTTACAGTCAACTGGGGAAACACATAAAAATTTGGGTGCAAAATACCTAACGTAATGGAATATTAGACAGCAATATCACTGCGCTTACCCCTTGCTCACAGACAAAAGCAATCACCTACTAAAGATCATGTAGGTCTCTATTTCTTTAATTATGACTGCGTCTATACCTACTCATCCAGGATTTTGACAGCTGGCTTGTCATTTTTGCTGATTTCTCTGGTATCGCATATTAGAAAAGGAAGACCACATACAATATTACCCAACACTTTCAAAGACACCCGTATTATAGAATCATAGAATCATAGAATCATTAAGGTTGGAAAAGACCTCTAAGATCATCAAGTCCAACCATTAACCCAACACCACCATGCCCACTAAACCATGTCCCTAAGCGCCTCATCTACAGGTCTTTTAAATACTTCCAGGGATGGTGACTCAACCACTCCCCTGGGCAGCCTGTTATAAGGCCTGACCACTCTTTCAGTAAAGAAGTTTTTGCTAATGTCCAGTCTAAACCTCCCTTGGCGCAACTTGAGGCCATTTCCTCTCGTCCTATTGCTGGTTACTTGGCAGAAGAGACCAACCCCCACCTCGCTACAACCTCCTTTCAGGTAGTTGTAGAGTGCGATGAGGTCTCCCCTCCGCCTCCTCTTCTCCAGGCTAAACAGCCCCAGTTCCCTCAGCCGCTCCTCATAAGACTTTACTCACATAGACCGTAAGTGATTCAAAGCTTGTATTAGGAATTATTTTTATCACAGGTTTTAAAGAAGATCAAATAGGATCATTAACTAAAGATCCATAAAATATTTCACTTTAAATAAAACATTTTTGGAAGCCATAATAATGGTGAATGCACTCCAGGTTGAATGTTACTTAAGTTCGATAGAACTTAATTGAACTCAAGTTTCTCTGAGGTTTGTGATAATTTTGCAAATTGATAGGTCTTGCTTATTTATTCACACGATAATTTTGGCATGTTGTTGTGATCTTTATTATCCTTTATCTTTTAAAGGGCTATAAATAAGAATTAGAAAATAATAACAACAAAACTTGAAAATCTTGGTTATAAAGAAATGTTATATATTATTTTTCATTAGGATTCAAAAGTTAATGTTACATTTATGTTCTTTTAAAACTTTCTTCCCCAGTAAAAAGTTGCATTCAATAATATCTGATAATAAGAAATATGATTTCTCATTATTTTTATTCTTATCATTCTAATTAAAAGAGAAAAGGAAAATAAGATAGGTCACTGTTTGTTCATTTATGTCTTTAATGGCAGCTATTGTATGTAACGTGCCTGTCTTCTGCGGATTCCAGAGCTGTTTGGCACAGTCAGAATAAGTGACCCTGACATTATCTCCACGCTATTGATGTTTTGCATGGAACTGTAGGCTTTGTGAGAAAACTAAGCAGTGTATAAGTGTGCACAGAAGTCTCTTATAGGACAGTTTTAACCTAAAAAATATTTACAAATGATTTGTAATCAGTCATTCATGCTGGTTAAATCTGTGGATCAGGTATCTTGGACCCATATTTTGCCAATAGATTCACAATCGTCAAAACTTGCTTTGTGGGCTTGTTGTTGGGGGTTTTTTTGTTTGTTGGTTTGGTTTGGTTTTTTTTTCCTTCTCCATTAAGATCTGGCTTTTGGATTGGCTTTAGCAAATGAGCCCTGGCTTGCCTCACTCATTTGGACTTGAAGACTGAATAACAATGTTAATATAAGGAGTAATAACTTTGAATAACCATAGATATTTCTTATTCTTTATTAATGGAAGGTAAAATGACTGAATTTCATCCACTGGGAACACAACTCAATTTAAAACAAAACAAAACAAAACAAAACAAAACAAAAAACTTTTAAAATGTAAAAGAGATATACTTATGTTACTGTTTTAAAATCATACAAGCCTTGAAATATTATTTATTTTCTATTACTACCTTAAATTTACGATATTTAGTAACCTATCCTACACATGATTGTTAACGTTTATGTGGACATAACATTGATTCACACTATCTACCCAACATGCATAGAAAGTTAATTTTGGGAGGAGAAGAAGGAAGAAAATGGAAGTCAATATCCATTTCTACTGATGGATTCAGCCAGCTGTGCCATTTGAATTGTATTTTGGATCTAAGGCGTTATTCCATGGTACTCATGAAACTTCTATGGCTCGGCCACTTTCAAAAGTCTCCTTAGTGCTGAAAGGAGTCCTTAAGCTTTACAATCTTGTTAAAGCCTTCATTTTCCACTCAGATTAACCTTTATACTTTGAATCATTGGGGTATTCATCCTCACTTGAAAGCAGACTGAGGAAGCTATAGAAAGAGACAGGAGTTCATCGTTTTGAGGTTTGGCTATTTTTTTTTAAATGTGGGGGAGAAATAAACCTCTCTTTTTGAGCCCTACAAATAAAAATGCCTCATTCTAAGGAAGAGACATAAACTATCAAATGTAATGAAATGTTTTTGTTAAATAATAAGCAACAGAAGCATAAAGAAATAAATATTTTTCATAGAGGTAAAATATATACAACTATAAAATCATAAATATACTGGAGAATTATAATATGAATTTGTAAATTGTATGCAAATAGCTTGAAACCAGATCTACAAAGACATAAATAAAGCAACAAGACTGAAAGGTTTATATGTTGGCTTGTTTATAGAGTAGCACAAACATTTTTCTTTTTTAATTGGCAATTAATTTTCGGCAGCCATCTAGGTACTTTCATGTCAAATTACTTTCCCTATACTAAACAAGATTAGGCATCCAAGCAGCAAAGCACTTATGTGAAAAGTGAGAAACTGACTGTCAAGTAGATATTTTCCACATATAACCAATTAAAATGTTTCTTTTGTGATGAATGGATGTTGTAATTCCACATCTTGTATTTCTACTTTGGTCTGCACACCTGCCTAACTTCCTGGTTCTTAAGTCTGAGGATAGATAAAGGCAATACTGAGTTCTTTTGCTGTTCCTCTTGTTCTTTAACTCCAGGACAAATGTAGTGTACAAGCATCTGTTATTGAGGTCCGACTTATAAATAATATATCCAACCAGTAATGCTGCCCATACATATTTTAGTTCAGATGAATACCCACAATACAATGGATGAATGCAAGCTTTTTAGCAGGTCATTGCTTTGATGACTTTTTTCTTTTGCCTCACTTCAATATTTTTTCAAGATATCTCTAGAAGTAGGGCCACTGACACATAAGGTATAAAGTAATGTATTATTGATACTCTTCAAATGAATGACATAAAAAGGAAAATATTGATTTTAAGAAGATGTCTCATTTTTCTTATTTCGCAGAAGACTGATGCGGGTTCATGTGGCTATCAATATTATTTGAATTAATGCATATTCCTTACTATTGATTGTTTTAACAATGATTGTCATAACTGATTTATGGGCACTTACGCATGTTAAATTTTTAAAAAGGCAAATATCAGATTTGTATATATAGATGGATTGACTTGAATAAACAAGATCGCTAAATGTTAATGACACAGTGTTTGATATAATTTACATAATAATACATTATGTTCAATACTTTGTTTTTAAAGTGCTAGCGAAAAACCTTAAAGATTCTTGGAGAAATGTTACTGAATGATAGATTCTGCCACTTTCATTCATGGTATCTTATTCAACAAGTCATACCTTTGATTTCAATGGGATTTATTATAAATAAATAAGATAAAGAAAAAAAGCTAAATGTACCTTAAAAATCAATGGAAACATTTACATTGAGTTCAGTGGGCTTTGGATCAGGCCCAAGGATGGTCTTTTTTCAACCTGACTATCAACAGGAAAAAATGGGTGGGAGGGAGGGAAACCAAAACTTTTCAGGGGAGGTGACTGTCTTTAATAGGAAAATAAACCCAGGTCAAAAGGAATGACCAGAACAAAGTAGTTGAGATGAGTATCAGGAATCTAAGATCTATAGAAGAGAAATTCTGTATTTCAGAAGAAATGCCTTGAATTACAGAGAAGAATCCTGGACAGTACAATACAGTGACTTAAACTACGCAAATGCTCTGATACAGTGAATAAACCATTTGGGGAAACATCTAGAAGGTTTATGAATTTGTCTTGCTGTGTGTATGTCTAAAGGACCAGTATTGGCTGAAGAAGTTGGCCTGCAGCACCTCAGCTCTCGAGCAAGAGCACTAGAGAGAAAAGTAGGGATTAATTTCATGTTAAGTTCAGTATCTATAGGGTCATTGCATTTTCTAAGTCTAGTCAAGTCACCCATACATAATAAATGAGGAAAAACATCCAAAGGACAATACACCAAATCTCTAAATGGGTTCGCAAAATAGGTGAAGTGAAACATAATTCTGAACTGCTTATTTCTTTCCACTGCCTGGAAAGGGAAACAAAGACAATTGCTTTAGCTTTAGTAGACTATGTGTTAAATTTTTCAAATTAGGTGACATGGATTCCAGGTATTTGGAGAGTGCTTATAAACACCCCAGTAAGTAAAACTGTCTGGATTCTGTTAGGACTCAAGGAAATTAAGAATGACCAGGGTCTAAGTTAGAAGCCAGCACAAGAGCCTGCTGTATGTCCAGAAAGGCAGTTTTGCCAGGATAGTTACCACATTTGCTGGGCACTAGTTAAAAAATCTCTCTTTCAGAAGAAATCTTGAACTAAGCAGAGGAAGATTTAAGGAATGTTTTGTTCCATCCAAACCCTAACTAAGAAAATTGCTTTTGAGCTTATCGTTAAGCATGTTGGCAATCCTTCTGACTTAATTGTATCACTTTGTGTTTGAAGATAAGCATGCACAGACATTGCTGGTTTGGCTGGTTGGGTTTGTTGTTGTTGTTGTTGTTGTTATTGTTGTTAAGGAGACATACAAACCAGTTTGATCATGGGCAAGAGCATGTAACTTTTTAACCATGCATTTTTAAAATTATAATCCTTTACCTCGTAAAACTTGAGGAGCAATTATCCTAAATTCACATGTGATTTAACTGTAAAAATATTTATTGAAGATGCTAACACACAAAATGTTCAGAGTGCCTTTATATCAAAAGCATTTGGAGGTTTTTTATTGTTAGCATCTCTATTAATTACAATTACAATATTTCTAATATGTAATGACTTCATATTGAGAGCTCAATTGCTTCCCACTCTTACTCCAGTTCAACAAAGCAGCTGACATCTGATAATCCTTGAGATGCTTTGAGTTCTGTCACTCTTTTATGTCTCAGATTTGGATTGGATAGATTGCAAAGAGAGATACAATTATTTTTTATTCACAACTTATTTACTATGTAATTGCATAGGGATACAATAAAATTACAAGAAAATTACATGCTTGCTTATCTTGGTTAAAAAAGTAAGATATTCTGCAGCTATTACTGTTGAAATCATATGACAGTTACACTATAAATGCTAAAATATTTATCATATAATTAAAAGTAAGTACTGTAGGTTTTATTTAGTAGAAAAACAGACTCCCAAAGACTGTCACCTTAGCTTTGGAACTTCCACAGCACTTCATGCTATGATTAAGAAAATTGTATCTCCCTTTATATATACATACCGTACCTCTCCCACGCAAGGGATAAATTAGTATTTGCAATGTGTTCAAAGTCTACACCAATAAGAATGGAATAGACATTTGCAAAATGTGTTTAGAAGCCAGGTTTCAAAGATGGTGGTGTGATTCAGACAAGCAGTTTGTTTCCCAGGAAACATTTTTTTTTCCCTGTCTCTCATTATGTTTTTGTGGCTACGTCTAGGCTAAGGAACATGAAAGTGTTTCTTGTGTCCCATGATTATATATACACACTGGCTGCATCCTAAATCTGTTAGGTGAGACCCAAGTGTGTTTCACTGTTTGTTTTTTTTTAATTTATTTTTGCTGTTGTTGTTTGTCTGCTTGGTCTTTTTAACTAGCTTCCACAAAGAATAAATGCTGAGGCATTGATATAAATGGTATCCATGGCCTACTCCAAAACCTAGCCAACCTCAACAGTGAGAGGAATGGGACACTGTGGTACAAGAATGAGTCTAGTCTGAAACCTCGATACCACTATGGCTTAACTTTCTGACTGTGAAACAAGGACAAAGATACTTTGCCCTTTTCACAAGATGAAGACAAGTCACAGGAAGACGGCTGTATCAATACTAGCTGTACTTGTTCACAGGTTAGAAGTATGCAAAGCCTGTTTATTTATACGTGTTATTGCTCTAGTAGGGTCCTAAATGGCTACAGTAATAGAAAACAGGCAAGTCTCAGGGACGGCTTCAGTATGTCCATTGAACTAGTCTAATTCTCACACATTAAAGTCTTATCACTTTCATATAAAATATCACACAAAAATTACAAATCCATTACTGCCAGCATTTCTATCATGATACAGAATATGCTGTAGACTAAGCTGTTTTATACCTCCTTTCTGCAGCACATTTTGTCCCATCAGTCACAGGAACTGTGAATGTGAAGAATTTCCACTACTGAGGAAGATCACAGTCTCATGGGAAATGTAGTTTCTGTATGGATAATGACTTATAAGGAAGAAGGGGTATGTTAGCCCTTCAAATGCAAGCCTTCATTACTGAATAGGGAAATGAAATTTAAGATTGCTGTTAGTGCAAATGTGAAGTAAATGGGATTGGTGAACTTTTCCTGAGAGTCCCCCACATCTCTCCTGTAAAATTTTCTAAAAACAACTATGCCAAAATCACGCCACTACAAATGTAAGAAAATACTGCCTCCCTCTTCCTGATGTGACTATACCAGCAAAGCCTTCATACTTTCATGTGCCAGAGTAGCTTGGAGAAGAAACAGGGATATGACATTCATTAAACTATCATCAGTCACTGACAAAGTGATGCTGCATATCTGCATATGGTCTTAGCTCTGGTGGTGATTTGAGCTACTGTGCTTGGCTTTGCACTGAAACAGGCTAAGTGTATCCGTTGGATCAGTTACTGCACTTCAGGCAAAAGGGCAATAACTAGTTTCTGAGGAATGAAAATTTCTTAGATTATACGAATTTGTCTGTGATGGCAAACTTGTGATGGTTTAATTAGCCCGTAAGAAATCTGTGTCATAGTTGAAGGAAACCTGGATAGCAACAACATTTTGTCTTACAAAGTAGAAATACAAAATCAAAAAGATGAAAAAGACGTTTTCTGAGCACCAGTTCAACAATAGATTCAACAACAGTAATGTATGTTATGCTTACAATAAACATCCATTCTGATTACTAAAATGCGTGTCATTTAGGAATTCATGCACAGGAACAACTGTAATTTTTTTTAATCAGAAAAAAAAAGTACATCCGTACACAGTTTAAAGCATGGGGAGACCTCAAAATTGTCTTGAATGATGACATTAATACTTTTCTATTGCTGTTGGCACTTCGCTTAGTACACCCTATCTATCCTTTTTTTGCCTTTTTTCACAGCTACATTATGCTGATGGCTCTTAGTTATGCCTGTGTTTCTGATACCGTTCTAAAGACAGTTTTCATTGTATAAACACTCAGAACAGTTATTTTTGTTTTGGGCTGGAGTCCATAATTATTTTCAAGCCTGCAAACACATTACGCTTTGCCAATCCAACTGAATCTTTCTCTACCAAATAATGCATGACCTCCTCGTTCCACAACATAAGGATTTAACATATGTTGTTTACAGTTATATGTTACCTTCACCATTACAACACTCAGGGGAGTGAGGATTTTCCTTGTATATGTTTTAGAAACACTGAAGTTTTTTGCAATTTCACCTTCTTAAGTGGCCTCTGACAAACCTGCTGTGAGATTACAGAAGCAGCAGACTCTGGATCAAGCTCAATTTATATTGCACTCCTTTCACTTGCAAAGGAACTCAGATAATAACTTCTAAATTAAACAGCTGTAGAGATGTTAAGGTATTCTCTATGGACTCTGTGCTGTCGTGTGCAAGCTGATGATTCTGGAATTCTCAGGTATTGTCCCCATGAGGTGCTTTTTGCACTGACCTGTACATCTTTTCTGTGTATGTCCCAGTTTCTCTGCACAGTGTTTGTCCTTGAACCAACAATAATTGGCACTATGAGACTGTTTCATAATAAAAATATACAGTCTGTAAGTGTTCCCTACGCTGTCCTTCCTGCGCTTCTCCTGGTGTATTTGTTGATAAAAAGATTTTCTGATGCTGTTGTGACCCCTTACCATCTTCAGTAGCAGTCCAAATTAAAATAGTAACATCTAATATACATTTTATGGTGAAAGCAACCACAGTCAATAGCTGATTTGTGTTTTCTTAATTTTGCATACTACATACTATATGTGCCTTTAGAATTAATAATTGTCCCTTAACTCTTCATTGAAATCACCCACCCACTGGCAATGCATTTCTTTAATGCAGCTACTTATTAATGTTTGGGGTTTTTGTTTTTGTTTTCTTTAACCAGTCTGTAAACACTCTACAATCACCAGCAACTTCTGAAGTAAGGTAAATTTCTAGAATTTCTACAATGTCAGCATTTGTTTAGTACTGTGGTTTTGTGAAACAGCAGAAGATATGCAAAAATTTATAGGTTTAACCCCTACTGCACCCAATAAAAATGCTACCTTTTTCTCATCACTAATAGCATTATTGACTATATACCGTTGCATTCTCTCAGTATAGGTGCTTCAGTCCTCTATTGAGTGTTGCCTTCGTAAGGCGTGGCGACC
>NW_009198098.1:0-30417 GCF_000690835.1 Fulmarus glacialis
ACGATTCTACGATTCTATGATTCTATGATACATAACCAATCCTTGTAAAGAAACAATGAACGAATGGCTGAGATGAGCAAATAATGAGGGAGCTTTTCCTCTGCAAATCCAAAATAACTAGACCTAGTTATTGTCTCCAGAAATTGAAACATGACCTGTGTGATAAGGAGTTGCAAGCTGCAGTAGTCATTCCAAATTTTTTGTGCAGAATGTCTCTTGCAGACATAACTTTACTGCCTTGTTCCTTCTTTTTAGATCAATGCCATGAATACACGCACTGCTGGTGATGAATGGTACTTTTACGGACAGGGAGAAAATGGGGACTCACAGCCATTTCAATTTTTGTAGATCTCTGAGTACCCCAGGTTTCAAACTAATGATACATTTATGACTGAGATACCTGTTGACAAAAACATATAAGACTATCTAAAAACTGATAGACTACTTCTAAAGGGAGGAAGCAGAAACCTTTCAGACAGTTGCTGAGAACAACCAGAAAGATAAAGAACTGTGGCAAGCAATATTTGACTTTAAAATGCCGAGTGAAAGTATTTTAATGTTTCTATCTCATAAAAGGCTGTCTGTTACTGCAAGGACAGTAACATTTGACTTAATCTTTTTTAATATTTTACAGTTGGAATGACGATGGGTAAAGCATTAAAAACGTGCTTTTATGAATAGTTTTGCACTGCACTGGGATGGATCTGTTTTGCTATGATGCAATGGACAACTTTTGCCTAGGTGTTATATATCCGCTTTATAGACCAAGGAGACATACTAAAAAATGCTTTGCATTTATATACAGTAATCTATCAAAATGTCAAAATCTGTAGCTTGTTATTCAAAACTTGAGAAGGAACCAGAAAGATTTTCAAAGGCACTGAGCTTGTAACAGCTGTTGAAAGTGGTAGGGATACCCAGGTACCTAATAAACGCTGTAAATACTGACATTTGAAAAATTTGGCCAATATGGTTTGTGAACATCAGCTAATGAGGCAGTGTCAGGTACACATCGTAAATGAAGTTTATAATTGGTTGATAATGATACAAAAAGAAGTTCAGCGATTTGTCTTTGCCCCAGCGTGCAATTAGAGTCACAGCAAGAGCCAAAATTCAGGAAGTGCTCACATCTTAAGCTACTGGAATATGTGGAATAGTGGTTGGATGAGACTTTGAAGGGCTGAAGTTTAGACGCCATTTCCTGTCCTGTGGAAGGCTGGTTACTCTGTGATACACAAGAGGCAGTCAGTTACTTAAAAAGGCAAAATAGGACAATAATGTACTCACAATTTCTGAAGTTTGCATAGTCCAAAGAATGCTTTCCTTGATACTGTCTCAATGCAATTGTGTTGTAGAAATACGGTACAGGTAAGGTAAGAAAGCCAGGATAATCATGATTCATTAACTTCTTAGAAATGCAAATGTTTTATAATCCTATATTTATCCCCTTCTGCCATTTTAAGCACACTACTAAATTAATGCCTGGTGTAACACCACTGAAATCAGATTCAATATTTCCACCAGAACAGAACTTTCTAATGACTTCTTTGAGGCTATTCTGTATGTGTCTGTCTCCAGGGTGTGTCATGTCCCATTTTTTGATTATGCTTTTGGAGCAGAAGATCATCGGGTATAAAACAAAGATACAAAATAGAAAGCACTGGAGGCTCGGGAGAAAAGCCAATACTGTTCCAGGCTACAGGTATATTATTTTGAATTTTATTAAATGTGAACCATCACTAGCCATCCTTCTTGGCACATTTATGCTAACATACATTGCACCTGCTGATGCGACTCAGCTAAAAATTAGTGGCATGTATATTTTGTTCATATAAAATTGGTTCTAGCACTCTGCCCACTCTTCAAATGCTACAGTCCTTTCACATGACTGTTGTTCTTGCAGCCTGCTAACCGCTTTTGGATGGAAGGCAGTTTGAGATGTCATTAGGAACTGTCGAAAAAAAGGCATACACCATCCAGTCAGAAGCAAGAGCTAAACTCAAATACTGTGTACTTAGGGGTTTTATAAGGATTTTTCTTAAGTCTGGTATATGAATTCTTAACCTTGGAGCTGTCCCTATTTTCTTATGTAGACTTCATACATGCTAGCTTTGTTTGTATGCCTTAATCCTATAAGAATTTATCTGAGCTATAGGGCTGATATTGATTTTTTTTGTTATAAACAGCCATATTTAAAAAGGACACAAGTCATTCTATCTGACAATGTAATATATATGAACGCCTTCCTTCTCCATAACTTAATGAAGGTCAGACTAGTTCTTACAGAAACTTGGAGGAAGCTGTATTGAAAGTTCTCCAAGTCAAATTCCAATAAAAAGGCCACCCTACTATATAAAGAACATGGAAGATGCCACCCAGCTTGAAAAAAAAATGTACTAGTGGTTTGTGAAAGGATTGACTACACAGGAGAACTTGCTATGTGTACAGCTACTTGCACAATTTTGCAGTCGGTTTCCACGGTAGCTTAGCAACAAAAAAGAAAAAAAAAGGGAAAAAATTAAAAAGATGTTTTATTTAACCTTTTAAAAGTAAGGTGCAGTTTCATGACAAAATGGTGGTATTTCTTATTAGACAGCCTTATTTTCTGCTTACTTATTTGTCTGTGGCAGGGAGCAAGACAGATCTCTGTGTTTTGCATACAAAACTGCCTGCATCTGTGCACATCTGGCTACACTGGAAAACCAACATGATCAAAACATGAATGTCAAAGGCAAATGCCATGCTATACTGTTAAATAAATGATCACACAGGTGACTGTATATTGATTTTGTTCATTTTATATACTCCAGGACTCATGTAATAATTTAATAAACTGTCAAGATACTCACATTTTCTTCACCTTTGTACACGTGCTGAAAACTTAATCTGGAAGAGAATGGATCTGGTTGTGTGCGAGTGACTTAAAAGTAACTGGTAACTGATGTTTAAATTAGGTTTTAACTGGTCAATGTTGCAACTGTCAAAAATCAGACCTTACATCTGGGTGCAGCTGTCACAGGGTCGGAGCCCAGAAAGGACTTGGGCACATTCTGTTACGTTACACCGGGTGCAGTACATTGGGTGCATTCCCTTGCCTGTGAAGCCTGGGTAACCTCAGCTTCTTTGTCATCTGTCCTTATTGTTTAAATCCTGAGCTGAAACTTGAGTGCCCTCCTGGGATTAGCTGGGGGAAGACAGGCCTCCCTTTGGTCTGTTTGGAAAGTAAATGTACTTGACTGCTTGAACAAGCTAGCTGAAGGCCAGCAAACTTCATTGCTGGTTTTAAGACTGGTCTCTTAAATATTTTCCTTTGGTGATCCAGACAGATCTTTGAGAATTTCTCATATTAACAAGTATTCAGCCATATATAAATTTTGAGAACCTATAGGACTGGAGCTGGCAAAATGAAATAGGGAGCTGTTAGTGATCATTAAGAACCAATAATCCTGAAATTCCTGCTTTGGTAACTTCAGCAGTATTTCGTGGGTGCTCATTACCACAATACTGGCTGCAAAACCAGTGATCTTCAGTGAGTGGCCTGGGGCTGACAGGCTTTAAGCAATAGGAATGACAAACCCAAATAGCATTCAACTCACCTAATTGTAAACATCTACAGTGCAAAATGCACATCTCGGCTAACACCCCAAGCTCTCTTTAGAGGAGAGAAGTAAACATGTTCTGTGTGCAGTTCATATGACCTGTATTAGATGACTGGTTTACAGTGTTGACACATATATTTTGTCAGATGAATTCCACACTGAAGTGGGCCTTGCAGCAAAATGCTCGCAGCATTCACTACATACTAGTAAATCACCCAGTAAATATCTATAGTGGGTCAACCTTTTCTGCAGTCTCTGAATGCAGAGGGCCCATACTTGGCAGTATAGCACTATGCAAAGTGTGGTTAGGCACCTCTTTTTTTGTAAAACAGGTTTATGCTGGAGTGCAAAGGGAACTCTACTTACAGGAGGGTTACGTTACTTGAAACAAGTGGAACAGACTTTAAATTAACAGCAGCACATTCTAGTTCTGTTTCCATGCAGCTGCAACCTTCTGGGTATTGGTGGAGGCCTGGGGAAAGGAATCCTTGAGTGAAAGTCTTACATATGACCCACCAAGTACGTCTGATCAGATGAAGTGTCGTTCTGAGACCTCTTTTTAGAAAGGGATTGGACATCTGGGTGCAACACCTCTGAATTACCTTAGTAAGGTTCACTTATCAGGAAAGCTATAGAACACTGATGCTGCACTTCCTAAGACTGCAGTGCTTTACCTGTAATGAAAGCAAACGTAAGCAAAACATAAATCAAGTTTAATATCCTACTGTCCATAAGCTACAATAAGGGTAACTGAAACACAACATATACTTGATGTACGTATAAATTTACATATACATAGAAATGAGGACATCTGAGAAACTGCTGATGGAACAGTTTCCACTGGAGAATGCAGATTTGTTTGAGTCACTACACTTCACTGAGAAATTGGATGCTTTGATTTTAGTGCAGAGCAGAGGGAACACAGCATCTAAACTTGCCTCTTGCTTGCCAAGACACTGTCCTTGCTTTCTGGGATTCAAGGGAAGGGCTTTTTGGGTACCCCAACTTGGCAGTCCATCTGAAGAGCTGTCCCACAGCTGTAATACTTTGACTGAGCTGAGGCTTTTGGGTTTATGACTCTTCATCAGTAGGCAGGAAGAAATATTTTAGGGGGGATCAACATAAAACATTTCAGCATTTTAATTTTTTTGTTAATGTTTCATAGAGAAGCCTTTTTTTTTTCTTTTGTTCCTGAGTGGGATGAAAACAAATACTGACTTTCCAAAAGTTTCCAGAAATGTAATTACCATTTTTCTGCAACTTCATAAAGCTGCAACCTGACACTAACAAGTAAGTTCCACATTGCATTACTCTGCTCTGCTCTGGTATGCATGCAAAAAGCTCTGGGAAAGTGAAGGAGTTCCCTGAGCGCATCTAAAGTTCCAGATATCTCTATAATTATAGTAAATATATGTATGCAGTGAAAAGCCTTGGAAGTGTAAAATAGTTTAAGGATATTAATAAGGGCATTAGGATTAAGTTAGAATTCTTCTGATAAACCCAGATAATTAGGCTTTCCATGAACCGTATCAAAGATACTTGCCCATCCACTATTATCTCCTATAAAAAGTGTTAGCGTGTGTCAGCTGTACTTCAAATTGTCTATCAGCTTTTAATGAAAACCAGAACATTAATGCCAATTTGTCTGTGGGATACATGTGTTTTCTTATATGGGATGGAACCAAAAGTAAATCTTCAAACGGATTTTTTTTTTATTGTCTTTTCTGCTGATTATGAGTAGCAATTATAAGCCCAAATTAAGAAATCTCATGTAAATTGAATATCAGAAGTATACCAGACTATAAGCATAGCAGAGAGAGAGAGAGAGAAATATAGAGAGATAATGCAAATGCAATGTTGATGGAAAATATTATTAGAAGATGTGTTGATAAAAAGAACTGAATGCTAAAGTAAAATGATTGATGTAGTGGAGAAACTCATACTGCAGTACATGGTATAGGATGGACAGTTACAAACTATTTACAGTGAAAATCTACACATGATAATGGAAGTGTTCTAGGACAAGACTGAAAGTCAGAAAGGTACTCAGTAAAAACCAGAAAGTTTATACCATTTTCAGTAAATGAATATGTTTGGTGATCTCAAATTTCAGGCAAAACCATGGAAAATGATGAGAACAGATCATTACTAGACCAGCTAAATGTATAGGCAATTGTACCAGTTATGTGAGATTTGAGAGAAAATCAGTTAAAATTTATAAAGCTTAGACATTTTTTTTTAAAATAGATTGGCAGAAGGTAGGAATCTCTATTACATATGGAGAATATCAGTCTTTGGGACAAACAGTATTAGTACACCAGAGTGCAGTTTGGAGCTAGTAACAGCACTGGTACATAGGTAAAGAGGAAAGGAGCAATGTGGAAAGTCATAAACACAAATGACCACATCCAAAGATGGTAGCTGAGGGGTGATGGTAATGAAAAAGGGAAGAGGCACGGGAGGATGATTTGAAATACCCAGAAAGAAGAAAAGGAAGTGGAAGAGATGTAAAAACTTCACTAGGAGGCAGGTGGGGAGGGAAGACACAAAGCAGGAGATGACAGTGGAGTTGACACATTCTGTTCTGACCCAACATGCTTCAGAGTCACAGAAGAAGTCAAATGTGCTGTAGAGGGAATCATGCTCCAAAATAGGGATCATTTGTTAGCCAAAAAAGGAGATTGGTTTCATTGATCTGACTTCCTTATTGCTCTTTTGGATTGAGAATGGGTGTGGAGGTCAGTAAGATAGAGAGGAATGGTAGTGTGATCACCACCAAGTGCGTATATGCTTATGCATATATACCAACATATGTATATCTCTAAGACTCCTACAACACTTGAAATTGTCATAGAATAACAATTCTTCTACTGTTAGAAAGCCTTCTACTGGTAGAAAGCCTTAGTGAGCATAAGTACCCCTACTTATGCGCAGGAGTTCGTGCACCCGCTTTGAAGGATTCCCACACAGACATGCAGTGATTACCCACTGTCCATAGCAGAGGATAATATAATAGGGATTCTACAGGAATCTCACCACTGGAGTATGCCTGGGGCATGCCTCTAGACACCCTGTCAGTTTTCTTTGCTGACCAGCATGGTGTAATTCCCTCATTCATTGAAGAAAAGAAAATATTCAATTACATTGAAAACCCCAGACTTGTCAGGCTTGTGGGTCATCTGCCGACTATTAGTGATTCAATGTGTATTAGCTGGAGGAGCACATCCCACAACCAGATTTTGTTTCTGTATACTTACAGTGTTGCAGTACTCACCACAGTTGTCTTCAGCTGCACCATTCTCAGTCATTTATGCTGTCACAATGAAATGCCCACGGGAGGCACATCATATTATTTCTGCATGGAAAATAACCCTTTTGGCAGACAACATCAGCTGAAATGTCTTCCATCAGCCAGGATTCTGAGAAAATATGGGAAGACATTTTCTCTATAGCAGAGTATGTTTCAAATTAGAAAGGCCTGATAAAACCACAACCACAGCATGCAACAGAATATTTTCATTTTTCACTTTAAAGTGCATTGTATGTAATTTTAATTCTGCCTCTTGCATTACAGTGTCAGCTACAAATGGCTTACCACCACTGAAATTTAGAAGAGACAGCTTGAAGTTTCTGTTTGGTTTTCTTCTCTCTTTCCCATCATCTGCAGAACACATTGCTGGCCAGAAAGAAACTTATCAATGTACTTTTCTGGTAGACTGATTCCTCGAAAGTGTGAGCATTAAGTAGCAGAACCCTGCAGCATGGCCGGGGATGGACAGGAAAGTGGTACTTGGGTGCTCCTGGCTGGGGGAAATGGAAGTCTCATGTGAAGAGAGAACTTCCAGCTGGAGCATGTGGAAAGCCACTTCCCATGCTGAAGGCAGCTGGGCAACAGGGAGGTGTCCACTTACACATCAGAGAGGTACAACTACTAAGAATACTTATTGCACACAATTACAGTAAAATCTTTGAGCAATTGGCAAGTCAAATCTTGGTACGAATCTGCAAAGTTGGTCTCAGATTTATGGCTTTTCTTTTGGGATTTTTTTTTGCAATAATGCAATTACATTTATAGTCTTGTAAATCACTCATTTAGACAAGATGTTCAAAGCGAGAGAATAGTTTTTATTTCCTCTGTGGGCACACATCACAAATGACTGGTTTTCTGCAGAACATTTGCAGGAAATCTGCTCTATTGTTTCATTACAAGTATGGAGCATGTGTCCATTTGCAAAAATGCTTTTTCCCTTTCGCAAAGTTTACAGGCGCTTTTATGGCCAAGAAAAACTAATGAAAGAATGCTAAAACTGCAAAAAAGCAAACCAAACAAAACAGGAAAGTTCTTTGTATCATACAGAGCTGATTCTGTTTTTACTCATTAGCAACGTCTTTGAAAAGTGAAATTCAAATTTGACAAAGCAAATTTGATTATAATCTTAGTTGAACAGGTAGAAATGTCTATGGACCCACCTTGCAAAGGCAGACATGCTGACTGTAGACACATGAGACTCCTATGGGACTATATACAAAATTAAAATGAAACATATGGGATAAAATTATAGGGAGGAATGACAGAAACAAAGCGAAGTAATCCAATTCCTATGAGGCCCATGGACAACTAGGGGCTATATAGTATCAGCAAGGATGGAAAGAGCAGAAATTCAGCTAAATGGTAATCTTTAAAAACTGAGTATGTTTTAGTCTTATCTAACTAACACCGTCCTAATAATACTGCTTTTTGTATGATGCAAAGAATTGAGGTTGAGACATGATGATAGGAAATGAAATACATAGCTGATTCCAAACTCATGCTTGAGATCCAAATTCAGTTACTTTTGGAAAACTCGTCAAGGTATGTCTTGCCTTTTCAGTGAGATACCTCTAACATTCTCTTGCTACAAAACTTAAAAGATGGATGAAGAAGTTTAGTCTAGCTTTTCTGAAGGCTTTTGCTGGGAACCACTATATGCATAAAATTAGGTAGTTTAGACTGGTTAAACTATAGATCTTTGTATATCAGTATTTTGAATAATATTACAATTAGACTCTGATAGTTTGCTGTTTTCATCAAAGTCCTTATGGTAGAGCCAGTATTTTTAGTTCTAACTCATTTTTTCATGTATCAGATACTGCACAAAGGTTGGACTGGGAAAAGCTTTCTTTCTATTCATTCAGGGACAGAAAAAGCATTTTTTCAAAGTACATGTATATGTTCAGTATGGCCTGACAGTCCCTTTTAAAGAACTGTGTCCATGACCTCTCAAGAGAAGCAAAGCTACAACAGAATGCATGTGGGGTAGCAGAGCTGAAAATGAATCCTGAGTCTCTTTTCGCTCTCAGCAGTCAGTTAATTGCCCTTGCAGACAAGAAACCAGCTATTATCCAAACAGAAAGGGCTTGCTCTTTTAGTTTTCTCTTTGAGTCTCTAAATTCATTTTAACTTGTCTTAATTTGCTCTTTTATCAAGCATAGTGCATTTACTGCTCTGATGGCTGCAGTTGTTCCTGACACACTTTCCAGTAATGCTGACACACAAACAACGGTGTCGTCTGCTGGGTATCCACATCCATTCTCATCAACGTCTGCAGTATTATGTGGAGCAGGCCCATAAGACTTGTGATTTACTACCCCACGGACAGCACTTTGGCTGATGAATAGATACAGATAAAAGTGGAAGCTTCTCTTTCAAAGCAATAATGCCATAAAAGCAGTTCTTTATTCACCATGTGATAAAATTCAGTCTTTAGATTTCTGCCTATGATGGAGTTGCTCCTTCTCTGCTTACTACTAAAGCTCCCCTATTTCTCACCATAAATTTCTGAGTGGCAAAAATTGACCAAACCATATCATGTTTTACTGAGGATCAGCTAGGTTCCCACAACTTGTGCACAGTTCTCAAACATGTCACTGTTATTCAATATGTGCTTTAATGAAACAAGTCTATAAATTGATTGCAAAGTTGGTAGTGCAAGCAAGGAATGTTGTCTCTTTCAGTGACTGCGGTTGTAAGAACAGTTTTGTTTAAAGCAGAAAAACTGAAACATTCTCTGCAAATGTCCAAGTTGTGCAAAAGCTCTCCTTTGCAATAAGACAGATCCAGAGATTTCAGCACTGATTAAAATTGGTTTAGTGAAAGCCCCATGTTGAATCAATACTGCTTGGAGCTGTTGTAACACAAGTAATTAAGTTACACTTCAGATGATAACAGAATATATGTTTTTGATCCTATTATTACTGCTCCCAGGTCACTGTGAGAGCAGACAGTCCAGTTTGCTTTACTTAGCTTCAAAACCACTGAAATATTATTGACTGAGAGCTCAGTGGGAGCACAGCTGTTGTTAAGTTCACATATCGCTTGAGAATGAAGAGATAAAAAGAAAGAAAACAACCAAGTATGTCAAATGAATCATAAGCACTTAGAATTAAAAAAAAATTTTTGGAAAATGGAAAGAGAAATCTTTCCATTTCTGGATCCTGTTTCAATGAAGACACACACTAAAACATACACAAAATTATTTACTTGTGCACAGATCTAAGTTTTCATAACCATGCTTTTCCACCAATATGGTTTTTCTAGCTGGGAAAAGAAAGACTTGGTTTTATACAAAATTTTCCCTGGAAAAAAACCAACTTCATGGATTGTATGAATCTGTACATGTGCGGTTGAAAAGATATTTGATGAACTGCAAGAACTGCTGTCATAAAACTGAAAATGCTGTGGATTGTCCACATGAAACATGCATGTAATGGCCTGAATGGTGAGCAGGATTAAAGCAACAGTACAAACTAGATACCATCTGTTTGTGAAATTTATAAAATCTACAAAAAATGGCATTAGTCATCAGGTTTTCACATTAATTTAAAATGTGCTTTCTTTAGGGTTCCTGCATTTACTACAATGACAGACTTTTCATCCGCAGTGCTCCACAGGAAAACAACATCCCTGAACTCTCTCTTTGAAATGAACGGATCTTTTACCAGGTTATTCTTTTCCCTGGTTGAAAAATGAGTCACACTATAATTTATGATCAGTTGTTGTATGACACCTAAATATGATTGATTTTCACATTTATAATAGCTGGGCTTTTTTATTGTCAGAACTGAACAACTCAACCGGTCACTAGCCTGCATTGGTACTATTATTAAGGTCTGGACTGTAAATCCCTTCCTGACACTGAGATGCAGTTACTCACTGAAGAGGTCCTATAGCTGCTGTGAACAGCAGTTCATCATAAAAAGAAAAGGCTTAAAAGTCTGGATTAAAATATTTTATCCTTAAATTTGTCACGCATAGAATCTCTAGGCAGTGATATAAAAAGTCTGAAACCGCTGTTAAAGATACCTGTTCTCTTAGCTACATCAGAAGATCCTTCTGGGCTTATCAGTTCAGACTGGTAAGACTTATTCAAGTACTGAAATTTCACTCACTGATGTTTTAGATACAGTTTGGCTAACTAGCATCAATTACAAAGTTACCGCTCTGATTTGAATAACCTTCTTTCCACTCAGTAGCGTGCCAGTTTTGTTTCTCCAACATGCCTAGGATGCTGTATAATTACTTCCCATAGGTTTTCGCATGTGAGGATTATTGTGTGAAGTTTCCTTCTGGCTGGAAGACTTCTGTCACAGTGGCCTGTTGGAGAGAGCTTTTTGGGGAATAACCACCAGAAAAGGGAGCTCTTTATCGTCAGCCATTAGAGGGCAGTAAAATACCATCTTTTTATACAGCACCAGTTTATTCACACTAAATACTAAGGGCAGTTTTTGAAGGTTAACCAGCCATTCAGATATCAACAATATTTATAATCAAGTGATGTTTTCCACTCTTTTGGAGTGAACTCATATATCTGTTTTAGGAATTGTAGAGTACATACCTAGCACAGCCTATAATCAATACCCATTTTACATTACAGATGTTTTCCCTGGAAACATGCCGCAGATGTGGCTTTCCTAGATGTAACTGTGTCCTATGACTTTCCTGAAGCTGCTATGCTGAACATGTACATTTGTAGACACATTTAAGAGGAGAAGGCAAGACAGGAGCTGATCAGTTATTCTCTTCATATTTCTGTACCTCTTGGAACGCAGTTATGTGATAGCTGTGAGGACTTGTCCACACAGGAAAAATCTTTTGCTTGTACTTGTGGTTATCCAAGGCTTTTGAGCTAGAACCTGTTTAGGATGCAAGCTGCACTGCCTTGGAGTGCCCAGTCATCTTGGGTTCAATCCTTCTCTGGAGTAGTCTGAACTAGTCAGGTTTGGCTAAAGGGAACAAAGAGTTTGCTGTTAAACCAAGATAGTTTATGGCAAAATTGGTTCAAGCTTTATTGTCTACTATTGACGGGGAGTATATGGAAAAAGCAATTTGAAAGAATGGTAAGGTGGATATTTATAATTTTTTATAACTGTTCAAAATAAATAAAAAATGGTGTGTAAATAGGAAACACAGTAAGGGATGCTTTGGTAATAAATTATTTCCAACTTTTGTTTCTTCTAATTGAACTTGTAACAATAAAAACAATATATTAATCTGAAAAGGTGAGTCATTGTATGGGTTTTATTAACCACATTGTCTTAAACCAAATATTGGAAACATAATAACATAAAGTTTATGTTAAAATAAAAACTTTACATGAGTAAAATTTCCTTCGACAATAACAAAACGTAGTGATTTAAAAATAGTTATTTTTAAGTAGAGTATTTAGTAAAATTCAGTAATTAAAATACTGCATATTCCACTCCTTTGTAATAGGGTGTCTGCAGAACAAATAATATATTCTCTAATATTTATTTTCTGTCTCTAACAGGCTGGCAATTTTAAAAATTTCTTTTCTTCACAGCAATATATTTTCTGTTTCTGTTTCTTATTTTGATTACACTAAAACCTTCCCTTTATGCATTATTAGAAAAAAATGCTATTTTATTAAAGAACTTTTCACAAGTTGAGAAATTACTGTTCATAAACTAATTACCATTTGCTAATTACCATGAGTGAAAACCATTTATTCACTTTTCCATAATGCTTCAGGAATTACTAAGCATAAGAAGACTATTCATTACTAAAAAAGAAATTGTGCTGGAACTGAAAAGTCTTGATTTTGAAAAATTTGTGTAAATGAAGTACCGTAGCTTCTACTTGTATATTGTTATATACAGTGTTTCTATGGGAGATAACTTTTCTCATAGAAGCAATCTTTTAGGCAATAATTTCTGAGATTCAAAGTGCTCTATGAAATGTATAATTCTAATTTTAATATGCTGATACTGAAAGGATTTTCTTGGCCAAATTACCATAAATTTTGTTGCAATAGAGAAATATGAAAACTCAGTTGCTAAGTTAAATGCTTTTTTTTTTCACCTAATATGTAGAAAATGTGTTATGATACTGGTGTGAAGCTTGCTGATTACAACAATGTTTTATTATGTCAAGTACTTTTTCAAAAAGTGTCAGTTTATCCTTTAGTCTTCCATTTGATGAATTTCATTTCATCAAAATTTAGAGTAAACTGGTTGGACAATTCTGTCATTTTATGAAATCAAATTTCCTCATATGCTGTAAACACTTTTTTTCCTAAAAATATGTTTTTCAAAATCATGTGAGTGAAAATTCCTTACTGATTCCTTACTTTAGATTAAATTCCTTGTTAATTCCTTAATGTAAATGAAAACTCCTTACTGTGTCCCAAAAGGCAATCAGGTTTATAAAGAATTAAGAAAGAAGCGGTCTTACCTTGGATTTCTAACAGAGGAACAAAATGGAGCAGAAATAGCATTGCTGACGGTCTGCAGTCAGTAAGATTAAAAAAAGGGCAATAGTATGTTTATGGCCATCGAGCAGTACTTATGCTCTGGACACCTCAGTAGCTGCTCTCATAAAGAAATCTCCAGTTCAGCTATGTGTGGCATTGAGCATGCTCACAGCCTGCTGCTTCCCAGCTCTAAAGGAGAAGTCTCTTGTCACCCATCAGGTTGTTGGCAATTATTTAAACCATAGTAACAGTTTTGTCTGGCTTCTGGATTACTGCTGCTTTCGTCTGAGAAACTAGATTCATGACTGATTTCTAATTTTGGATTAGGGTATAGAAGGTGTTTGTTTTCTAATAATGTTAAGTTACCTTTGTAAGGGAGAGAAACATCTCTAAACCGTTTGTTGTTATTATATTGCAACTGGGATTACAAAGCAAAGATGTCAGTTTGATTTTTTAGTTACAATGCCATCTAAGTACGAACATCCAAATACTTAAACATGTAATCACACACTGCGTAGAGTTGGCCCACTGAACTCAGTTGCTTAGTTGACTCCAAGAGTGATTTCTGAAATAGCAATTCCTCAAAGAAAGATCATTACCTCTTTGCCCTAAGTATTATTCTGGAAAGTCAATATATTTCTGCCCCATGTTACGGCAGCCTTATATGTGTCCCTCACTTAATGAAAACTTTTTTTTTCCACCAAAAGAGGATACCACAGACATGTAGAAGATCTTCTGCTATACAACTACCTGCATTTAAAATTATGCAGGACAGACACATTGCTCTAACATTAATATATCATTTTGTGTAAGTTTTCAGTGCCTTTAACTAATATGTGTGACTAGTGTCACCGTGTTCTTCCAATGTGTTCTTAAATGAGGAAAACAAATGCAAAAAGACCACAATGGTTTGTATAAAATCTCACCAGAAATTATTGATAACTTTTGTCTAGAATACTTCAGAATACACGGGCTAACAGGAGGAATGCAAAAATCTCCAGAAACAGGGACTACAAAATGCAATGTGTATGGGTGGTCTGGTCCATAAGATACAAAAAAGGCCTGTCATGAATTACCCAGCGTTAAAAGGCCAAACTGCTGTTCACATCTATGCAAGGCAATGAGCAATTAAAATAAGGTGGAATACTCGTACCCGAAAGTATTTGACTTCAGTAATCAGCAATATTTGGGATACATTTACCATCCCAGCCACTGGTGCTCTTTATATTGAATATGGCAGGCAAATGAAGGTGGGAGAGGGATGCGGCATGCTTACATCTGTATTTCTTAGTGCTGTGTAGCACTGTAGATTTTCTGCACTTTCTGAAACAGCAGATGCAAATGTGCACACTTGCCAACATTGCAATGTGGAAGGTGATTGAAGTCGAAGTTGCTGGAAAGGTCTAAAGGCTCTTGGCCACCACAGTAAAATTACATGTATGTCTTGCTTGGCACTGTTTGTCTCTGCTTCTGTTCTCTATGTACTGTCCACCCAGGAACTTGAAGAGTTCCTAGTCTAAGAGAAGGGATGGATGGCACTTAGATTCAGCAAGTGCAAATGAAAACTACAACTGAGAATAATAGTCATGCAGAATTATGTGGGGATCACATGAAAAAGTGAAATAACATTGGTAAATGTCCGTGTTTCTTGGCATCCCATTCCTAGCGTGTGCTCAACAAGTTGCCTGTCCAGAGGACTGAGGTGCAATCAGCTGCAGGTCACTAGCTGCAAAGGAGCAGAGCCGCCCTGCTTCTCACTCTTCTTTGGGACTGTGCCACAGATCACACACGGGGGCCTTCCTGAGGCCTTCACAGCAGGAACAGAGATAATGCCTTGCCCCTGGTACAGGTGGGACTGATGAAATCACTAGGAGGCTTTTATGCCTCTGCTTACCTGTCATCACATCAGTGATGAAAATGGCAACGACCTATTATCAGAAGGTCATGGCTGATTTTGCTGTCCTGACGTAGAAGTCTGGCTTACAGCTCAGTGTAGATGATCCTGAGTGTAACTGATTTGAACCACGTACTTACTTAATTGCATTTTTAAGCACTGTGTTGTACTAGGTAGATAATACATTTGGGCTAAATGCTGGTCTGTGCACAGGTGAAATAAGTAGTCTGTGTACAATGGACTTCTGTAGAAACCTCAGACCTTTAAGCTGTTTTTTTGTGGGGCCAGATTCTCATGACTACCAACATTCTCTTGATTCTACGTAATCTCCCTTTTCCCTTTTCAAAGCCACATGTAGGTAGGGAACAAGGAAAAAAAGCCACTGAGGACTGACGAGACCTCTACCTTTACATCCCAAGAGCTGGTGTTCAGAGGAGGATGCAAAATAGCATCATAGGACTGTGTCGAGTAACACAGAGACATGGCTTTTGAGGTCAGTAGTTCTTAAACTAAATCCTGGATATGAGGGAAAGGTATGGGCTGAAGTCAGCCCACAGAGGAAGTGCAGAGGAAGCCTTTCCCCACTTGATGGGCCATCTAGATTGCAGAGAGTGCTGCGGGGAGGCTCAGCAGCTGGGACCTCAGTCCTGTCTACTGCTAGCCCAGAGGATAGAGTAAGATGGTTGAAGTGATCCAATGTCCTGAATTGGGGAAGGCAGATGCAAAAAATGAGCCAACTGGAGGTGAAGAACAGGAATCCAGAAAAAAAGAGCATCCATCACTGAGAGTGCCAACAAAGACAGTGGTTTTGCCAGTGTTCTCAGGCACAGAGAGAGTGTGGCAGAACTGAGCTCATCTGCAAGAGAGGATAAGCAAAAGCAAGGTACAGGGAGGAGACTGGTATAAAGGCAGTGTGTTGCTCTAGCATGAGTTAGTTGATGAGTGCCAGGCAATGAACTGTTTGCAGACAATGTACTGTGATGTGCCCCTCAAGGTAAAATTGTGAGAGTGTGCTCAGGAGGATAAGGGGAGATGTTGAGGAAGACACTTGATAAAATGGAAGGAAGGATGTCCGCTGTGAATGTCAGGCATTTCATACTGAATCCCTGAAGCAAACATGAGATTCCTTTTGAGGAAATGAACCTCCAAGATGAGATTTTAAAAAATCAAAATGGAAACTTATGACTTTAAGCCAGTACCCTAACATTTTGGCATCCATCTAGTGATGTTTGAATGTTGCTGGATTCTCAGCAACATGACACATGAGAAGCAGCCACTGCAGTTTCTCATCAGGCTGTGAAGAACAGCTATATGTTTCTAATGATATTCTGTTTGTCGGCTAATTAAAACTGGCATCAGGAAAGTGGCTGAACCATCACAAGGAGAAATTGTTTCTATTCCTGTTTCAGTCTTTTAAAAATAGAAAACAGATGTTTCCTTCATTCTCTACTGCCAAGCTGTAGAGAACCCCAAATGAGAAAAGCATTCCTGACACAAGCAGCACTGTAGAGCCTATAACCATGGCAGGAATAGCGGTGTGGACAGGACATTGTCTTGTGCAGGGTTTCTAGGTTACCAGAGACAGTTGATTTTGGACTCTTTTTTTCTCATTTAACTCTTTTTTCAGTGTGTTTTTTCACATAACCTTGTTTGTCATGTTCTTGTGATGTGACTAGTACTGGTTAGAGGTTTTAAAGAGAAAGCATCAAAAATGTTGATTTGCAATTGGTGACTTTTTTCTCAAATTTGTATCAGCTACACATCAACACAACTTAACTCCCTCCAACACTTTCAATATGCTAGCAGACTTGCAGGCAATGCCTCATGATTATTTTCCCAGAGAACTGTAACCTTTCAGAAGAAAACATGTTTTACTTCTAGTTAAAATCCTATCTGTCAACATTTCACACTATGGAGTTTTCAGAGTTAATGGCACTATCAGGTCAGTGCTCCTTGCAGAAGACACATTCCAGAGTGCTGTCATCAGGTACTTTTCTTGCTCAGATAGTACAAGACTGGCCTAAGGCATATGACATCTGCAGTGTTGTGGTTTACCATTTTAATAACTCTTTCCATGTGCAGGGAGAGTGACGGTTTTGTTTTCATGCTTCACTATAGCCTGAGCAATGTCCCCTTAAAACTTTGTTTGCTCCATTCAGTTGTAATTGTATTTATCTAGTATAAGTTGTTTGAAACCCAAAATATAGCACAGCTTTAAGTAAATGGGAAAGTAGTATAAAACAGTGCTGACAATGACACATATATGAGTGATTTCTGAGGAAGAAAAATTTAATTCTCATTCATTGTTTTCAGGAGTTTCATATGGGGAATCTTTTTTTCTGAGATGTCAAGAATAAACTCAAATAACTGCTCACCAGCCACAGCAGGACAGATTACCAAGTCACTGTTTCCGTGAAAGCCAATACAAAATTCTAGATAAAGCCTTTGCAACATCAGACAAAGAAACAAGTGAACCCCCTGACTCCCCTGAATACTGAAGTGGCTAAGTTCGTTGATTGTCCCCTCAAAGGATCTTGAAACCTCAATTCATGGAAACAGGAAAAAACCGAACACTGGGTTTGCCTTCAGTTAAAAATGAAAGCTACAGGACATAAAAGTGAGTTTGTTGCATGTTCAAGATGCAATATTCATTTTTGGTATATCCAAGAAAGCAGTAAGAGACGCAATGCCATTGAGACTTTTATGATGTAGTCCTTTGTAACTGACAACAGGTGTTGTCAGAGAAAACTGAAGTCTCTGTGCAATTGTTGCTGTTTTATGATGTGCTGCATTTTGTCTTAATACAAATATGGCATCGCTTCACAGCCTGAGTCATTCCAAGCTGAATTGCTGCTTGACCCTTTAACTACAACTCCTATGTGCAATTCCTGCAATTCCAAATATGAGCATCAGCTTTTGAAGTTGCATTTTACTGTATCACTGTTTCAGGAATAATGCTTGAGAAGTGTTCCTCCTGTCTTCTTGAGTTGCTTATTCCTCCATTTCAGTGTGCCACTGCAGCAGCTGTCTGGAGGTTACAGAGTACAAGTGAATTGTTCCAGCACCTCTGTGCTGTGCTGGTGGAGGCCTCCATCAGTGAAGCAGTCGTAAGCTCCAAAGCTTCACACTGCACGCTTAAACCTGCCAGGTGATGTGCCGAGTGGCATGCACTCAGTACAAAGGGAATTCTCTAGAATTCATATACGTGACTATACATGATGACTACTTACAATGGCATAGCAAATTGGACAGAACTACTCATCAGTGGACTGTTAATTTGACCCACAGTTCAGTGCTATGTTACTTCCAGCCTCGTTCTTATAGTTGACTGAAAAAATGGCATGTGGGGATGAGCGGTAACTTGCACAAGAAACTAGAAGGAAACATCAATTTGAGAAGGTCGTTAATATAAAGGATAAGCTCTGTCGGTGAAACACAGAGGGCTGGGAAGGCATGGCTGCCCGCTGCCCCATGTGGGTTGGTCAAGGCTCCCTCAGGCCCTGCTGGGCTCCCTCAGCTCCACCCGCTGCCTCTGTGACTGAAGCAAATGTGGTGAGGGGGAAAGAAAAGGCCACTGTTTAAAAACAACGTTTCACACGAGAAAATATTCAGTCCTCCATCTCCCTTGCCCACCAGTCTCATTCAGAAGGACAGGCTTTCTGCTAGGCCCCCCCAAAACGGTGCCTCACAGCTACCAAGAGCTCCCTGTCTGGGCTGAGGCTTTGGGGCCTGCCAAGGCTGCAGGACGCAGATGGGTAGAGCCATTCGGCTGCTACCAGGTGCCTGAGCTCTCCCTCTTCTTCCCTCAGTGCAAGGCATCTCCTCGGGATGGGCCCCTGGGCATCAGGCAGGAGGTCTGGCAGCAGCCTCCTCGGTGGGTTGCAGGGCACTCGGCCAGAGAGGACAGCTTGTTGCTGTCGGTGAAACACAAATCCTAGGCAAGCTCGTTTTAAACTTCTGGTTAATTAATCTAATCAAACTAAATTTGAACACTGTCTTGTTAAATAGATGAATTATCTGGCATTAATGTACCTGTATGCTGAAAATGCATAAAATGCCGTCCCTGTCAAGAACGATAGACAGGCCCACATGGTCTTTGTGATCCTCCTGACCTGAATTTTCAATATCAAATATAGATCTTTGCAGTAATGTTTGTGACAACAATATGCATAAAAATTCATCAGAAAAATAGAGCTTAAGGAATTAGAGCTCTCACCTAGCCTGAAAGGAGGAATAAAAGCAGCGCTCCTGCTTTTCGTGGTGAATGATTCACACAGCTGTTGTCAGCCCTTTCTTCCCCGCCACCGGTAAACATTGCAAAGTGCTGCCTAGCAGAAGTGCAGTTGGCTACAGACATTGCCCACAAAGGCAGTGGAAATGGCAGCAGTTTCATGTGTGAGGGGCTGAAGACCCTTCCCACTGACTGTGAGAGACGCCCACCCGGCATGGTCCGAGCTGGCAATGCTGCCTGTTCCAGCTAACAGGGGTCAGTTTATTCGACTGCTGCAATGGCAAACGAGAGTGGTATCCACGGCCAGAGATCATAGCCAGGATCGGGGTGAGCTGGGCATGGGGACCTCCTCCGGGTGAGACATATGTGGACAAACCCACAGAGCTTTTCAGTGCAGCAGATACACAGAGGAATTGGTTAAAACTCACAAGTGTTCCTACGTCTCGCTGAAAGAAGGCATTTGTCATGTTGTATTTTTAGTGTGATAAAGCACTAACTGTGTGCAGGGAAACATCTTGCTGTGAAAGGCAACTGCATGGAGATGGCGCGTTTATAAGACTCCTTGGTTTCCTGGTACATAAAGAGTGTCAGCATTTTCTTTTTTTGACATTCTGGTGCTTTCATTATTCTGTAGGGTATGTGCGAGCTAATTTATAAATGCTCCTTTTGCTTTGCTATTTTATTTATGAGTATTTTCTGCACACCTTATTGCTTTGGACCATCTTTTGTTTCTGAGGTGCTTCTTAGGGATAATCAACTATCCATCCATTTACTTATCTATTAAAATAACCAGTGATTCACCTCTGTCTCAGGCTGTTTTAAAAACTAAACATTCTCACAATCTTTAATGTGACTTGCTAATCCAAGTAGCATTGCAAGCTCCCTGTTCTCCTTTATGGCTTTACCTTCAATTTGTAGACAGGAGATGACAGTGTCTTTCCAGTGTCCCTCTGCTTCACTGTGGGATGGGCTAGACCAGAAGCACAGCCGGGTCCCAGGATCACATTGGCCTCAGAGCTTCTGCTGACTTGCTTTATCCCATGCTCAGCCAGGACAGAGCTTGTAGCACCTGACCTGCCTGGAAGCTCAATAGCGTTAGGGTGGTAACTCCTAAGCCAGGCTGTAACGACAGGGATTCTGTGAAGCACCGTGTTGTGAGAAAAGTCCAGAAAAGTCCTGAGAGAATTAGTAAAATCCGTCTTTAAAATAGATTAGTGAATGTACTATCATTTCAGTGCCAATTTTTTCTGCAATTTTCCCAATTTATTTCACGGTATAGATTTTTCTTGCCCTGCTCTCCAGCAATTTCTTCACCTTTGTAGCCCCGAAAGAGCCTGTATATTCCGTAGTAAAAAGCAAGGCCAAAACCAGCTTGTCTGCAGCTGTCTTTGAACTCCTTTCTACATCTTTTCTCACTCTGATATCGTAAGACACTCACTGACTCGCCTTCTAGGTTATCAATTTTTATGCCTTCAGCTATTAGCTCATCATACATCTACTGGACCAACCTAACTTACTCATCTTAACACCCATATTTTATCTCCGTGCCAGTTCACTTTACCTAGATTTTTATATAGATTTTTTTTAAGACAATTGACAAATTATTCGGATATTGTTCTTGACTTGATTTCTGTTGAGTTTCTCTGGGAAACCGAAGTTTCATTTGTATAAAGACAGGGCTCCATTAAAGACTGACATCTGAAATGGTTTTCTGTTGGTTATTTTCAAGGAAAAAGATTCTACAATGGGTAGTCTGGGAGTTAGATTGTTTCTTCTCCTATTTGTTTCATAGGTTTTTCCAAGTTTTCTGTGGATAAATGATACATAGTTTGTAAGAGGAATGAAATTTGCTTACATATAGCATTGTATGCTGTAAAATTGTTGTCTTGGACATGGCATATCCACCAAACTGGTGCAATGCTGTGTATTCCTTTAGGAGATTTTTTCTAAGAAGTGATTCTGGGAGCTTGGATAATTGAAAGGGAGGTCTGCTAATGTTTTCCTCATCTTTCTCATGGCATTATATGCTGCCTATTCTTTCACAGGCTCTAGTATGTACATTGTTCAAATTCAGAATTACTGAGGTAAGATGCCAGCTTCATTACACTTCAGCCAAATGCCGAATTCTGATAAAAAGCCTTGGTGTAGCCCATCCATTTCATTGTTTCCAGAATGATCACACAGCAAAGCTCAGAGACAACTTGTTACTGGCCAGGAACACTCGATACCTCTATTGCAAAAGCATCACATATGAAATATGGCTACACCAGCACCTGCACAAAATGTGCTGTCAGGAAAAAAAACAGTGTACCCTCAGTGTTTATTTATGTGTGCTTCTGTTGTGTTCTTGGTGTTGGGAGAGCATTTTTGTGCTTCGTGCTTGTGCTCGCGGGGCCTGGAGCACTTGGTCAGGTCAGGGTGTGGTTGTGGTTAGATTTAGGGCTGGAGCAGTCAGAGACCCCGCTCCCCGTGCCTGCTTTTTCCTGCTCTTCTGGCTGCCTCTGCTGTTGGGCCCGCACCAGTGTTTGCAGTGAACCAAGCTGAGGCATGGCTCCAGGTGAAAAATAACCTGGCAAAACAGGAGCGGGCAAGTTCCCTATTGGAAATGTCCATACAACCCACAGATTGCTTTGCCAGTGCAATGGGAGGGCATTGTAAGGGTGAGCTGGCCCTCACCAGCTGGCCCTGACAGCAAGGAACAGCAGCTGCCTGGCTCACCTGTAACAAAAAAATGGATCCCAGTAGGGTAAGCCTGTGCTGTACCAAACAAGGTATTTTGCTGTGTCTGGCCATGCAGTACATGAGAGACCTGGGCTGAGGCTGCAGGATATAGAAGCTTTTGTGTTACAAGTTATGCTGTAAGCTTGGTTTGTCAAGAGACTTTAAGGCAGGAAGCAAAACTGTTAATTAATTAGGAGTATTCACAGGCCCCCAATAGATGTTTTATTCTTTAATTAATTGCTGTGTTACCAGGCTACTCAGTGAAGGTGAGGTTTCTCCTTAAGGCCAAGCTGACCTGATGGTGAGCTGCCACCAGATAAACTGGCCTGGCCCCTCTTCTCCAACTCCACAGTCACATCCCCTTTGTCATGCCAGCTCTGGCACAGGATAATCACTCTCTGCAAGGGTAGTTTTCTGCCGGTTTAGTTTCCTTCATGAGCTCAGTGCCGGTCTGCCAAGCACCAGAGAAGCAAGGGAGGTGGTGGGACCATGCAACCAGGAGCAGGTAGGGGTAGACAGGACAGGCTGTTCCTGCCAGAAGTCACCATATGATCTTCCTCTGGTCCAGAGATCAAGGATTATCAAACAAGAAGGGAAAAAGACCCCTATCACACTTTTAAAGCCAATCTTTGTTGGAAATAAGTAAGAAAAAAAAAAACATTTTCATATAGTGGAAGACAGAATGTGACAACCTGCAAAGCAGCAGAGGCATGCTGCAAAGTTGTGAATGTGGCCCATTTTCTGAGTGAAATTTGGGCTTGCCCAAGTATTGCAGGGTGGATGAAGACTGTCCCCATGTATGCCACTGACTTTACTCCATTGTACAAATAACGAGTATGGAAGAGGGATGGCTTTTATGGGAAGCTGACTGATCAGCAAGGGGGGGAGGAAAACTGATGGGGTGGCACTGGCACATCGAGAGGTTATCTCTTGTACTTCCAGAGCTGCAGGTAGTAAGCTCCCTCCCACGCCCCCAGGAAGGGGTGAGCTGGGAGGAGGAACTAATTTAAGAGCTACCCTGTTGTTGGTATTACCACAATGCAAGAAAACCAGAAATAATAGTTTAGGCCCACAAAAACTTTTTTCTTTCATAGCATTATTGATAGTGTCTAGCTTGTAGCTTGGTCTTCAGTTTGCTACACTGAAGTGTGAAGCCCAGCCAGAGAGGTGACATGCCGCTGGACAGCCAATGCCCAGCCCTCAGTAGGAAGTGTGAACAGGTTGTGCGATGTGAGCTGGGATTATTTGCAAAATAACTGGGGGAACAAGAGCCTTGAAAAGTCAGTGTAGATGTACAGATTCTGCTGACCCCCATTTGGGAGTTCCTAACTAGGTGGTGATGCCCGATATTCAACACTGGATTTTTTTTTTTTTTTTTTTAATATTACATAGTATATAAGCAAGTAAATCTGCAGCCTGCTCTATCAATCCCATGTGTCACATCATCCGTCACTCGTAGTCAGAGCTGATTAGGTAGAGTCTTGTAAAAGCGTTTTTGTAAAAGTCACTTGCAAATGCCTCCTTTGCTCATTTAAGGATGTGGTGGCTGGAAACCAACCAGGCTTGCAGTGCCTCTTCCAGTTCGTTACATAGCACACAAAGCTCACTCCGCTGTGCTGGGCCAGAGGGGGCCTCTGAGCAGCCTTCAGGGCCTGCCGTAGATGGTTCTGCAGCTCCAGTTTGGGGATTTGCTTGTGTACCTGCTGTGTCTGGCAGAACCTGTAAAGTAGTATCCCGTGAATGCTTCAATATACACAAGCATAGCTTTACTGACAACCAGAGAGCTAGCAGGTCAGAACAGTTACTTCCTGCATAGCACAAAAGAGGACTGCTAGATGATGTAGAAATATTCAAGAATCTGGTGTTGTGATAGGTTTGTTTGAAAGCTGGTCTGTGACTGTTAAGGGAGAAAAATGCCCTGCCTAGTACCTGCTGCTGAGTAAAAAGGTTTATGCCATACTCAGTGCATTATACTGTGCAAATGGTATGCAGGAAGCCAGAAGAAAACCACAGAGTCAGAGAACAGGGTGAACCGAGTGCTACAGTACCTACAGTAAATTAAAAAAGACTTTAAACTACTGGGCTAAGGTTAGGTACAGTGAATTCAACACCAAATGTAAGGAAAATGGTGTTCTCTACACAGGGAAAAATGAACTTTTATTCTCTGGCTGAATTGCTTCAACAAAAGTTGCTTTTTTTTTTTTTTAATTGCTGTGTTTAGGTTAAAAACATGCGATATAAATCACAGTAATGCTTCTCCAAATATTGTGTAAGCTATTTGGTTTACTGCCAAGAAGGCGTGTAATGAAAATTAAAAATAGAAATATTATTAAAAAAAAAAAAAGAAATCTGCATGCATTACTGCTTGTTGAAATAAGAAGGGACATGAAAAATTATATATAGATTTTGTGAGTTAAAGCAGGAAGTGAAATACAATTGAAGTGACACTTGGAATATTTTTATGGAATATGGTAATAAGTGAAAACATTTGTGACATTAACTCAAAGATAAGAAATATTCAAAGAATTATTGAAGAATTTAACACAATAGAGCCATATGCTTAGATTTAAAATGTAATTGTCTACAAATGTAACACATTTAAATGTTTTAAAAATATATTAATCTGAAAACAGCCGAAGTTGCTGAGAAACTGTGCATAACTCACAAAGCCGTGCCCCAGGCACGGCAAAATGGAAATAAAACATTGACAAAAAATATTTTACATTGGTAATAAGAGTAGTTTATTTTTAACAAGTACAAAGAAACTCCTGGGAACTTACATTTCATTTGGAAACAGAATCTAGTGAGCAGGATTTTTTTAATCAGAGGTTACCTGTGTCTTTAGAGTTTATGATCCATGTTGTGATTTGACTAAAGCAGCATAAGCTGGGTTGACTTAGTTTTTCCTGGATTTTAATAAAAAGAGTGAGCAAACGAATAGACTCTTGAAGAAGACAAATTAAAGGTATAACACTGCAAGGACCAAATTGGGTTTACAATTAAAAATTAATCAATAGGCTAAATTGATTACCAAATTAACACAACAGGTAATCAACACAAACTTTGTGGTTGACTCTAGTGGGGATTGTATTATTTTGCTTTTAGATTTCAACTTCTACTGCCTACATACCTAGCCAGAACTCTAGCTGATATATTACATTTATATACCTGATGAAGGGCGTTGGTATGCGTTGGATATACAAACTTTACAGAATCTAAGTATCAGTAGTGGTCTTAGACATTTGTCAAGGAAATTTTTCTCGTTCTTTTCAAGGAAGCACAGATTTATGAGGGCCTTAAATGACAATGCTTTAACACTTAGGGCCAGTAATTATATAGTATGGTACTTAACATGGAAGTCCTGTCCTTCCAGAGTGAGATACAGACACCCATAATTAATGTTTTATATGAGTTTTATGGAAATTTGGCCTCCCTCAGATGACAATTCCCAGCTCCTAACGTATTGGGCTCACTAATTCAAACTCAAAGTCAATGTGATTAGCACGCAGCTTCCAAAAAGATATGCAGAGAACAGAAGATTTCAAACCCTGGGCCTTCTAGTGTGGGAGTACCTTATTTCAGATGCATTGAAGCATCTCCATTTATCAAGCTTCCGATATCCTGCAGAGAGATACTTGTAAACTATCCTGCACTGAACTGCACAAGGCTTTCCCTTTCAAAACCCATCTAAAGGAGGAAGAGGAGCAGTGACATCATTTTATGTGATGGCCAGTTTGGCATGTGGGAAGGAGAAGGCCTCTACTCTGTTTGCTCCTCAGCTTACAGAGATTGACATCTTTTGCTCTCACGAGCATGTTGAATCACAAGGCTATTATCTTACTAGGCCGGGTGGAAAGCAGTTTCCAGCCATGTCTTTACTAGCAAATCAAACAGCCCTCAGCCATGTTCTTGAACGCCGAGACCAAGTAATGCAGAATGGCCCACACCTATGCCAATAAAACCTTACTCCATAAACCCTGTTTTAACAGGGTGATGGTATCTAAGCTGTGTGCCTGCAATGATTCCCGGACTGTTAGGTGCTCAAATACCTTAGCTGTGTCTGAGAATCAGGAGACTCCTAATTTGCACAGGCCAAAATTGTGCCTGTTAAGAGTATAGAACATAGCATTCTTCCATAATCTTTTAGTTTACTTTGCAAAGGGTAACCTCCATGTCTGCTAGAAAGCTTTGCTTCTCTGCATGGAGAAATTCAAAGTCTACTTGGTAGTAAAATTAAAGCAAAGAGAGAGAAGTAGCAGGCACATGTATCTAACGCTTGGGGCAATCAGTGATGTTGTCATCTTTGTTCTCAGAACTTTGTGCTACAAGAGGCATTGGATAAAGTATATAAACAACCCTGGGAGCAAAAAACTGGTTTCTTTGCTTTCAAATGAGCACTCAAATCACCTGTACTTCAAGAATCGTGTTCCTTCTACCCAAAAACTAGCAAAACCTTCACCACTCTAACCCAAATGGAGAATGCTCCATCCAGAAAAGTCTACTCCTCAAGCATTAAGATGAGAAAGAAAAGATTCAAGAGGAGATGTAACTGAAAGTAAAGTCCTTGCAAAGGAGGAAAGAGGTGAATGTATGAGATATGGAAAGAGACTGGGAGGTAAGAAGATATATAATGCACTTGCAGGGTTGGCAGTCACTTACTGGTTAAAGTAGATTCATTGCACATTACATTCTTGTAATATTATTTTTATTTTCCATTTCCTCAGTAACAACTACCTCATAATGAATGTAAGGAATAGTTATTTGTTCTGACATTAGATACCTTGAGACTGTGTGTCTGGCTTGAAACTAGATAAATTCATAGATGAGATCTTTCAGGTCTTTGGAAGGCCTTAGAGACAAGTCTGTCAAGTTGGGCAGTTATCCAGAATATCCTATGTAGAGTCTTTCGTTTGACTTTTAGAAACATAGCTAATAAAGCTCAACCCCCTACCCCTTATATGGAAATTGTCCTCTTGTCCTTCTGTTCATTTTTCCTTTACAGTATAGGAAATGAGTCCAGAAGGTAATTTGTAGCTGTTCTGTTTTGATAGCAACAAGATGTGAATGTTCCAGTGAAAAGATTTGTTTAGGTGGTTTTCAGGAAAAGCTGTGGCAATTCCCTAGCTCCCTGCAAGTCTCTGGCTGTTTTCAAAGTTGTTGTTCTATTTGAGCCTCAGAAAAGCAGTAATTCAAAATCACTATATCTAAAATCTTCTGGTTGTCATTCCTCCCAGGAAAACACTTTCCCTCTTCGTGTATCAAGTTGTTTTCCTAAGTGCACAAGCCTTTGACTAACATTTACATAGCAAGCAAATCATTAAACATATTTTTTCTTGTAAAACTGGATTTGATGGCAGCTAAAAATTGTATTAAGAATCCACATTTCAATGTTTGTATTTTCCTCTCACTTCATTTGGAAGAAGGTTCTATTTGCCACAGTAAATGGCTAATGTGTAGGGGCAGTTGTATAATTTGTCTAACTTAACATTGACAGACACTGAAATTTCTTTCAGTGTGTCAGTTTGTCAGCCTAAATTCTCTTTGTCCATTCATGTATGCCCATGTAAAACAAATCTTGCATTGTCTGCTTTCATTAAAATCTCAAAAGTTTCATGATCTCTTTCTCCTCCATTCTGAACTAGTTTAGTAATTTGATTAACTACTAAAAGTCTGGTGGCACTTTGGACTGCTGTCCTTGTTGGCTTGAAAATGCCACATCATACTCACTAAAATTAGCAAGGTTACTCATTTCCATTTTATATCTAAAATCAGTCACCTTCTACAAAGAAATCCCTGGTTGCACATCCCAGCATGTATTAAATTGGTAAAAAGATGATCTCAAAAGCTTCAAACTAACAACCTGAATAGGCAGAGGAAGGCTGCTGAAGTGATGCAGCACTAACATTTTTCTCCTTCAGAAATTACTCAAAGCTAATACCCAGTACAATGACATGTGGCACTTTTATGGGTGCTTTCTCATGGTGCAGTAGGACAACGTATACATGAACCCTTTTCAACATAGACTCTGTAGTTAGTACTTTTTGTAGTGAAAAGGGTGATAAAAATTATAACAGAAAAGGAGAAAACTTACCTGTGGCAAACAATGCTTGCAATAAAAGGGAAACCCTGAAGTGACATAAATCTCTTATGAGTGACTGGGGATGGTAGGAGGAAGGAAAGAGAGAGGAGAGAAACATCAGCAGTCACTGTGAAACGGTAACATGTACTCATAGCCTTTAGGATCAACCAGGACCTCATTTTACTAATGCCAGAGATATCGTGAAAATGTTCCTGCTTTGGAAATAAGTTCAGAAATATTAAAAATACTAATAAATATGTTATTCTTATTTAAACGGAGCAGTTAGAATTATGTTGGTAGAATTTAACAGCAGATTATTAGAAACAGATTCGCCTTTAAAATAGGCAAAAGCACACCATGATGAATATGTAAACTAGGTCAGCTCTTGTTTAAATTCTGTATTGCTGAGAAAAGAACACCAAAGAGAATGTGATTTAGCACTAGATCCATCTGGCAAATCATAGCAAAAGCTAGTGTTTTAATTACCATTGCTTTATCAAATCATAAAAATCACAGAAATGTGGAGTGAAAGGGACCTAGAATGAACCTTTTATATGCTCTGCTTATCAAGTAAGATTACACCTCTTCTGAGAGATACTTGACTAAGCCAAAATCATCTAGAGCAGGGGATTTTACTAGCTTTTTTTACGGCCTGTTAAAGCCTTTTAGTACTTTCTTCTCTGCTAGTCTTAAAAAAAGGAAGGTTTTTCTCATATCTGCCTGATACCTCCATTTCTGAAAATTAAGTTCATTATTTTTTCTTCTAGCTTTGGTAGACATGGAGAACAGCCACATATACTCTTTTTCACTGCGACCTATACAAAAACTCCATTAATCCATTCTTTTCTAGGCTACACAATCCCAGTTCTTTGGATTTTTTTCGTATAGATCACAGTTTCTAGGCTACTTAACTATGTTTTGCATTTTCTTCAAATGCCCCATATTTTCCCCAAGTGTGGGGACCTGAAATGACTAGTGCTTTCCAACTGATATGTGATCAGTGCCATATGATATTCTTACTAATGCATTCTGGAAATCCAAAACTTCATTTACCATTTTTCACAGTGACAGCACACTTAAGATTTTTGTGATCTGCTAAAACATCTAAAGCTTTTTTCTGCAGTGTTCATGCTTTGCTGGCTCTTCTCTATTTAGCTTTTCTGCATTTGGTATTTTTTCATCCTTATTGTAGGGCTTCTTGATTGTAGACCACTTCTCCAATTAATTCAGATATGTGCACACTATTCTTTCAACCATGTAGAATATTAATGTATGAATACTATTGATGATGATACTGATTATAGTGTTTTATATAATGTTTTATAGGAGACCCACTAGCCCCCAAATGCTACCTCCATAACATATGAGCAATAAAATGAATTGTGTTAACTACAGAAATCTGCAAAAGGTTATAGCACCAACTTGGCACGCTGTGTACCCAGTCTAGTATTTAGGCACCATAAAGATCCGAACAATTAAAACTGACAACATAGTCATGCTTATGATTCTCCAGATAAGCATATAAAAAAACTGCCTGAGCTATCAGTGTTGCCCAGTCCTGCCTGCTGACTGGGCCCAGTGGGCTCCATAAAGAAAAGGGACTTTTCCACATGGAACAGACATAGACTGAAAAAGATAAAATTCTATACACGTAAGCAGCAAATGAAAAAAAGAGGCTTGGAAATAACAACTCATATATGATGTACATTTACCAAGACAAAACAGTTTCTAAAAGGTCAGCTCTGACATTGCACTTTCTTTGCAAAACAAATTCCAGAGAGTCTTGTTTCTTTTGATGTAATTTATGACATTGTTTATGACATGTGTAATTGTACCTGAATCAACACTACTAGACATTTCATAACATAGTCATTGCACTGTCTACAGAATTTAAAGATTGTCATTTAGGAGAGTTACCTTCCACACATACTACACAACATCAGGATTATTGTTTGCCACCTGCCACTGTGGGCTATAAACTAGAAAGATTATGGGCACCTGGCAATTAAGCATCATAGTAATCTGCTCTCCTCACCACAGAATCTCAAATCCTGTGGGGGGTGCGGAGGCTTACTGTACCGTTCATGACAAGGTTGAAATGTATCTGAATGAGATACAGAATCATAGAATCATGGAATCATTAA
>NW_009198099.1:0-5217 GCF_000690835.1 Fulmarus glacialis
GATTCTATGATTCTATGATTCTAACTGAAGCAGTGGACTGGACAGTTCAAAGAACAAAGGAGGCCTTCTGTATATCCCTGGTGGAGAGACTCACACGGGACCACTGCGCTGGGCATGAGAACCAAGTTACCAGTCAAAGGCAGACCATGTGTAGTCTAGAAAACACAATCAGTTCTTTCTATGAGAAAAACAAGCATGAAACAGGCTAGCTATATGTGGAACAGCGACATGAAAGGTGAAATCCACAGCAATTATGTCCAGCTACCTGAACGTAGAGTAGGAATTCATCTCACCTACTGTTGGTTGTGTATCCCACATGTCCGGCAGAGAAAGAGAAGAGAAATAGAAACTTTGAGATCACAATGCACCTGTTCTGTAGAAGAGACAGAGGTTAGGATGAGATGAGTTGGTCTCTGAAAAATATGCAGGAGAGAAATAGCAACTTTGCGGGTACAGTGTTTCTGGTCTATAAAAGAGACAGACTTCAACATGAGATGGATTGCTCTCTAAAAATGCCCTTTTCCTCTACAATGACTGGAGGGACCTGTGAGTGACTAACTCCAGTGTAGACGTCTACATTGTAGTTATCTCACACGAGGTAAGAACCCCATTCCTCATGTCTAGTAACAACTGATCCAGGCTCTCTCTCTATGAAAACACATAGGTACTTCCAGAGAGTGATTCATCCATCCCACTTGAAAAAAATAAGAATGTAAGAGGAACTGCAGTGGGTCAGACTTCTGATCCATCTAGCACAGTCTTTCTTGGAAATTGGCCAGTAGTAGATGCCTAGGAAGAATATAAGATCAAAAGAAACATACATCCTCAAAATACATTCCAGAAATTTCTACCTCAGGGACTTCCTGACCTGGAGTGGGTATCTTTATATAGTAAACTTTGTGTTTTTTATCTGTCATTAACTCATTTGTATTTTTATTTCATGTAAACATCCAGCATCCGTAAACATGTGTTGGACTCAAGTGTCTAATCTAGGTGATTCGCTCCCTGAGAGTGCTCTGCCTCTCTAAGCAGCCTAGACAACTTGCCTGGACTAAGTGCTTAATTTTCAAGTGAGATGAATCCTATTTCCAGCAATCAGGAAAATAGCAGGTATAACTATGTTTTGCAGCTGACTGCATTCATTTCCCCTCTTGTAGCTGCTTCCAGAGACTCCCGGTGGCTTGAATACTAGACACGCTCTGACAGAGTCCTTCAGGTCGGTAACTCCAAAATATCACATTCCCAGAAAAGAAATCCCAGGTCCTTGGCACTGAGAACCTGGCACCAAAGTCCACAAAGAAAAGGAAGAAAATTAAGAGCCAGCATAGTCCATAGGCATACAGAGTCAGTAGGTAGCTGGAGAGAGGCAGCTACCTCTAAGAAGTATGATAGGTTGAAATATGTGCAGAAAAATACATTGTGAAAGTTGATCTGGGTAAGAAGGTCTCTCAGAGCAGTAATTGATAAATACCCCAGATCAGCTGGATGGCTCGGCTTACTGTAATTGACCTTACATTCTGGTTTTAAGACGAGGTGAATCACCTCTTGGAGGTACCTATTTTTCTCATGAATAAAGAAGGGAGCTTAGTAATTACAAATGCTTTCTACACGCTCCAGCACAGAGGGAATGCTTTTGCAGACCAGAAAATTGAAAGCCTGATCCCTCCCCTCTGCAAACACTTAGTGTTCGGAGGTATTGCATTCATTTGTTCTGCTTTCTGCTGTTAACAGCTGCATGTGAAATGTCCCTGGGCTATTATTACATAGTGTGTTTTACTTAAAGAAAATCATCCTTTCAGCTTGTGCTTGTCATCTCAAATAGTCCAAAGCACTCAGAAACACACATGTTTGCACATAGAAGAATTTCAGATGTGCTAGGCATATTGCACACCCAACAGAAAATCATGAAGCTTGCGTGCTCACCGTAACTTTGTTCCAGTAGCCAAGGCATGTTTACAAAACACGCCTCCACCAGGATTCCTCTTTTCCATACCAAGAAAGCACTTAGCATAGTATAAATTCCCCAGAATCCAATGGAAGGAAATCCTAGAAGATGAAAAATGGTGATGTAAGATGCAAATCCTGTTAGCCAATGTAATTTCATCTGTGTAATATCCCCAACTATTACCTCATTAAAATAGAGTAGAAAAATACACTTTAAAAGTATTTATCTCAAGGTAATTTTTCCAGCATGTTTTCCGCTCTGTTGTTCTTCAACGTTTTCTTTAGCAGTTTTTGGAAATGAGCCTCTGATGGGAGCTACTGTAATCTAACAAGTGTTTATTCAAATGGTAGTTAGCTTTTATAAGGTGCATTATTTCCATTGCAGGCAGCATCCGTTGTGCTCAGAGAAGCTCATAAGCCCCTTTCAACAGAGTAGGGACATTCTGCACCATAAAAGCAAATGCTGGAAAACCCCAGGCAGCTCTAGCAGGACTGGCATTGCCACAAAGCCCAAACTTCTCAGCCCTGATGTAAAGCCAGACAGATGCAGCAGTGACTGAAAACTGCTATCTGCTGGATTATCCATCTCCCAGAGGAGAAGAGCAACAGATGTTAGTTCATACACACACACACACTCAAAGTTGCCAGTGGCATCAATGGTTCTGCTTACGGATACCATCTTTTATCTTGCAGGAGTATTTGCACACAATTGATTTTTATCCTGATTAAGATCTCCAAGTCTTGACATGTTTCCAGTTGTAATTCGGGCTGTACAAACTCAGAAGTTCTTTAGTTCAGGCAAACTGCAAAGCAGGAATCAATAAACAGATAGTATTAACAATAATGGGGAAAGATTGCTGGAAAGATGGATGAAGGAGTGCTGGATTTTTGGACTTTACTGCATCATTAATTTACCACCTCACTCAGAAGTTGTGGTGTGTCACACAGCATCATAAGGAGTTTAAGAGGCATCTGATCTGTAGTTTGGATGCACAGATGTGCCTATCTTCAGAACTTTGCTAGAATGAAAGTTTGAGGAAAATTAACGTGCATTCTGGAAAGACTTGAACAGATACCTTGGAGGGAGAGATGGAGGGATGAGCAGCATATGAGTGTTTCTGGATGAAGGGCTTGAATGCTTGTGTTGCAAAGTGCCCTTGGCAGGCGCGCATGAGAGTGCAAAGAGGAGGAAAGGTGAATTCATAAACATTTTGGTGAGCAACAGGGGGATCGTGAAAGTTCAGGTTGTATCAGGTTGCTATTCAAGAATGGAAGCAGGGTTTGTGTCCGGAGATAGGGCAGTCCTGCTGTCCTGTCATAACATGAGGTTGAGCCAAACTAGTAACAGAGGTAGGAGAATATGCACAAGAGCAAGAGAAAGTCAGAAATGTGGTTTCTTTCTTACACAGAAACCAATTTTGCTCCTTAGGCTGAGCCAAATCCTTCACTTGATTTTCATCTGATAATTGTTTTGCCCTATTCCTTCCCTTCTTTTTCTCACCACTCACCCCAGGCTGAATTCACTCCCTGCAGCTCGAGTTCAGTTTTCATGACCTTCCCCTCCCTGGCTACTTGACCCATCCCATGTCTTCCATTGGTCTGGACTCATCTTCACTGGGCTACTTCATCCCTTCTCCCGCTTCTTCCTCCCTCCCAGCCACAGGTTATGCAAAGTTATGAAGGCCAAGGATAAGCCAGCCTGAACCTTAAAATGGCATGTCAGCTGCAAAGGCTTAAAAATACACCACTGATGGCAGCTGGAACCTCTTGACTGCATACTTAGCCTGTGATAAAAGTAATTAGCTAGTCTGGGAGTGTAGGAGGGAGAAGCCAGCAGGAAAAAGAAACACAGAGATGTAAAGAACATAATGAACTGTTTACAAGGGGGTGCTGGCTTCATGTCCTTTATCTTAGGCTGCTGAATAGCTGACACCACCACGTAGATCATGTGGTGGTGCTCTGCTCCTGTTGCTATTCACAAAGCTGCTTAACCCTCGGGGATTAACCACTCCTTAATCCAGCCTGAGGTTTCAAGAAACAAAACTTAGTGGAGTCTCAGGTCAAGGCGATGGCAGATGGCTGTTCACTAAGACTGGCTTCTGATAAACAACAAACTCGGGGTAAAGCCCCTGGTGTGGGAAACAAACCTGCAAAGAAGGGGGAACCAGCCCCTGCTTTCACCTTGAACCCATCCTGTCTTCTCTTCCTCGGGGTCCCTCAGTCACCCACCTACTCAGATGCCTACGCTTTGGGTTAGTAGGGTCAGATGGCATCCCCACCTTGTTCGGAATGCTACTTAGACATTTAAAGCAAACCCGAAAAAGAATCAGTGGGGTGGAGGAGAAGGACAAGGACGGAAACAGAGCTCAAAATGTATAGAAATTAGGTTGGTAAAAAAATGTTGCTCAAGCTCTGAGAGCTCATGTTAATTTGCAAGTTGACTGCACTGTTCATGAGGGAACCAGGAGAGAGGGGAGACTTTTACATTTCATTAAGTCTACCCAGAATTCATTACAGGTGGGTGAAGAATTTCCTCCATCTGCACTTCCTGTAAACATAACAAACTAACGGGTAGGGGACCTCATTTTCTTATCTGTGAAGAAGAGACAACAGCTGTTTTAATTAAAAGTTGGGCGTTTTTTACATTATCAGGATGAAAGAGCATAGATAATACTGGAATAAGAATTCATGTTCCCATAAGAACAGGGAGAAAGTGAGAAAGCTTTGTTTATTGATCACTCTTCCATATGATAATACAAAGTTCTCAGAACTGGGGCTGTCCTAGGGGTAAGACAATGTAAGAATTTTATGACTCTTACACTTAAACATAATGGAGAGCCCAATTTGTATTGGTATAAGTGGGAGCCAAAGGGTAAAACATCTTAAAACGTCAGGTGTTATCTGGTAAGGCAGTATTTACGGTGAGATCACTGTGCCTGTCCTACTGCCACTTTAGGCATTCTTCTCACTCCTTGAGGCACCAAATACTTCCATACAGTGAGACAGATGTAACACCTGAATCCCAAATACTGATGCCCGAGCACTTTCTTGACTGGCTATGAAGTCTTGATATGAAAAGTTCAGAGAATCTTCACAGCAAAGCACCAGCAGCTCAGCCAGTCTTTGGTTCACCCTTGCCTTAGAGGTATTTACATGGGACAGTGGAAGTTCAGAGCTTCTCTTTTCCAGTTTCAGTGCTGGTCCAGTGATATACTTTAAAGCATAGAACTACAAAAGAATCATGGAGTCATAGAATCATAGAATGGTTTGGGT
>NW_009198100.1:0-32741 GCF_000690835.1 Fulmarus glacialis
TTATCAGGAAGTGTAGTGATAGGATGAGGTGTAGCAGTTTTAAACCGAAAGAGGGTAGATTTAGATTAGATATAAGGAAAAGTCTTCCCTATGAGGGTGGTGAGGCACTGGAACAGGTTGCCCCAAGAAGCTGTGGATGCGCCATCCCTGGAAGTGTTCAAGACCGGGTTGGATGGGGCTTTGAGCAACTTGGTCTAGTGGAAGGTGTCCCTGCCCATGGCAGGGGGGGGGGAAATAGGTGATCTTTAAGGTCCCTTCCATCCCAAACCATTCTATGATTCTATGATTCTGTGAACTTCATATTGATGGCTGCCCTGATTGGAGAAACAGTGTTTTATATGTATTCTGCAAGTGAGCAGCCCAAGAGAAATGACTGCAGACCCTACATAGTATAAAAGCATGGGCTTAGAACAGAGGTTGACCATAAACAATTACAACAAAACTGTTTAATGAGCACCTAGATTAAAAACAGTAGGTGTGTGGTAGTTTGGAAGTCTTGCAACTGAGCTCACCAGGACAGTCTTCACTTAGGTGCTGTGTATCTTCTGTATTTAACTCCCTAATGCTGTGCTGAACGACATAGTCCTCCTCTCCCTGAAGTGTGCTCCAGGAATGAATACGGGAGGAGTGCTGAAAGATGCAGTTCCCTTGACTGTCTGGCCTCATACCTTATTGAGTTAATGTGCTAAACTATAAGAAACAGGCCACTTCTGGGAAAAAGGATAAAACAGTTGACACAAATTACTCCAAAGACTGGATTTTATTCTGCCAAAGTATTATGTAGCGCTAGGTGATTCTTTAAAATGGAGTGGTCCCATTGCTTATCTGCTGCTACTCTCTTTCCTCATTGCTATCCCCCCTCTAGTAGGGAATCTAAGTCCAATCCTTCCAGTTTTGAGAAACCAGGCAACAGACAGGGCAGAGTTCAACAGAGCAAGTGTGAGACCACAGCCAGTCACCCAGCTGATTATCTGTGTTGATCCCCTCAACTGGATAGCCAAACTTTTTTGAGATTATAGCTTTTTTTTTTTCTTGAAGGTTTTTTTTTCAACAGTTCAAGCAAATCAGACTGTGCTACTTCCCTTTCCCCCATTACATTTGCTTTAGCAAGCTAATAGGTGAAAGCAACGTGTTCTGTGCTAATACACTGGCAGCAGATTTTCTCTAGACTTCTATTACATTTAAAGCCTATTTGCATTTAAGACGTTGCCTAAATTCCTAGTGATTCTGGGTGAAAAGCAAACCTGATTAGTCTTGGAATATACTAGGTCCTCTGTCCCTCAACTGTTACCCTCATTGAAAATCTGGAGCTGCTTTCCTGGGAGAGTGCAGAAGTCATGTCCTCACTGTAGGAATTTAACCCCTTCCAAAATGTTCTGTCTCTGCATTAGAGCACCTCAGCTCTAAAGAAATGTACATAAAATGCTATTGTTTCATGACTCCACTGAATTTGATATTTAAATTTTATTATTGTATTTATTACGGAGAACTGTTTTAGCTTAGCATTCTTCTATTTGTTGGTTTCCTTGAGAAAGTGATGGATTTTTTTTTATTGGTTTTGATTTTTTCCCACCATGTAAATTTTAGTCTGGATCCCTTCTCTGTGCTATGGGTCAACAGGAATAGAAGGAGGAAGGCACTTCTTTTGGGAGGGTGGATGTCGGTCATGGATCAGCTGGCTAGAAAGGTAGGAAAGGCATGTGGTTTGAGAAGTGGGAGAAGGCTGGTGTAGAAACTGAAGTGAAGTGAGTGCAGGAGCGTGCTGTGGGAGAACAACACACCAGCACAGTGTGGCAAGAGGGCCTTCCAAGCTCCAGAGAATAGAATCATAGAATCATAAAATCATAGAATAATTTGGGTTGCAAGGGACCTTTAAAGGTCATCTAGTCCAATCCCCCTGCAATGAATACCCTAATGTTGTTTTTGTGACACCTCATGCTGGCTCCCGCTGCCCGTCATCCTGCTCTCTTGCTGGATCTTATTTGTAGCTTTACTTCCCTGGGTGGCGAAGGAGGGTTTGCTTGGGGAGCAAGGGGAAAAGGGATACCCGATGGTTCTTAATAAGTTTGGGCAGGGGGCCGACTCCTCCATGGTTTGGGCTGATGGGGGAAGACGGGTGCATACAGGACATGTGGCCTGACTTGAATCTAATTTTATCCTCTAATTTTATCCAGTCAGTGCCTCAGCCGTAGCTAGAAGCCCTCCTTGCAGGAAGAAAGGAACTGGTCTGATCTAACAGTTTGCAGTCAGGCAAAGGAGCAGTCTTTATTCCCTCACTCCTGCTTGGGTAGCCCTGCCTTTCTCCTGGTTTGCCATCTGTCTGACCTCTCGAGGTGTAGATTCATCTTACTAGCCCAGCAGTGAGATGAAAAAAGAAAGAAAAAAGAAAGAAAAAAAAAAGAAACTCCCTCTCTCCCTCCCTGTCCTCTTGCTGGCATAGCTTTCTGCGAAGTTCCCAAGCTAAAGTCAGGTGAGGTCCAGAGCCAGCACAGGGGACAGAGAGGGACCATGTGGTCCTGAGAAGGCACGGGAGAGACACTGCTACTGGTGATGGCAGTGAGCTGTCAGACAAGAGGAGATGACCCAGTCTGACCTCAGCCAGTAGCTGCTGCCATTGAAATGCTGCAAAATGAGGTCTGATTCAGAAAACTGCGAATTAAAAAGGTATGTGGGAAGAGTCACCATTTTTCTGTATCTACTTCTTTGTGGTGACATTGAAAAGAGAAACAGGAGTTTTCACCACTGTGGTGTTTGTGATGGTTTGATTTCTTTTTAAACAGACTCCTTAAAGGGCAAGTTGTTTTTAAGTGTCTGCATTGATCAGAGAATAAAGCTCAGTTGCTTCAATTGTTGTAAATACTTCGGGAATCTTTCAGCCACTTCAGGTGGCTTTGTAACTCTCTCTCTTCTCTTGTTCTTCCACTGGCGGAATCTTCTGCATCTTGAACTTTGCTTTGCTAGTTAGATGATTCAGGTTGTCTGCTGGGGAAAGAAAATATGTTTCTGTTTGCTTGAGTATATTAGTTGTATTGTAAGCGAGACTGAATTAAGGACAGCTGTTCTTGATGTCTGTTGAAAAACTATTGAAGAGCAGTGGGTGTGACCAATTACGTTTCATCCCCATACCAAAGCCACTTCATTAGTGATTGCTTTGAGCTAGCAGGCCTTTTCTATCTTGTGCAATTATTCTTCCCCCTCCTGTTGCCTACTTTCTCATAAAATCATAGCAAAAAAGGAGGCAGCAATCTTTTGTAAGCTTAGGTTGAGTAGATCTAATAAACAGGTGTATGATATCCGTCACGTCCTTCAAAGCAGTTGTTATCTTCTGTAATTGCATGGTTCACATTTTATATCACCTGTGCAGTGTGTATATATATGTAAGGTAGTTAATTCTCTCTGCTGATTCTTTGTGGCTTTATGGAAAGCAGCCTTCTCCAAGGGCTCCTACACTATAAGGGTTATATGTCTTTTTTTTTTTTTCTGAACTTATCTAGTGGACTAAATGTAACTAGATTAAATGAAGAGGAATTGCTAAGACCCTCTCCAAAAGAGAGTTTTGGCTAGTGTAACTGTAGAGTAGATGGGAAATGAATCTATTGCCTTTAGCCCTTCAGTGCATAGGAAGGAATTCCTTTGAGGAAAAAGTAGCAGGCTGGGCCCCTGGAGAGCGTAGGAATTAAGTGAAAAGGAGAAGAGGGAAATGGACATTTATCTCCTGAACTACAAGAAGCAAAATCCTGCCCTGTGACCTGACCATGATTGTGTATGGGTAAGAAAGGCCTCATGCTATGGAAAGGACTTTGTTTCTGTCCTCTCTAGAGGCCAACTTCTCTGGAAGCAGAAAGGCTGGAGAAACAAGGTCTATTTTTGGTTTTGGGGGAACAGGGGTGCCCCTTCATAGCATCAGCAAACAAGCTAAGATCTCAGAAGAAAATTAATATTTATTTATAATAACTTAATTGCTACTGCAGGACATGTAAGTCCTAATAGATATGTTCTACTATAGCAAAGTATTCAAGGCCCAGGTGTCCAAGGGAAGATACAGGAATATGCTACAAGACCATGAATCGTGGCTGGGAGCTGTATCTGGAAAGACCTCAATGAGGGCAGAAGGAAGTTTGAGCTGTGGCAGTTGAGGAAATCCTTTGGACCCAGCAGACCAAATCTCCTATTTAGTAATATCCTATACTGCATATGTGATATGGAAACTGCTTGTTTTTTCATGTATGATTTATACAAAAGTTTTGGATCCATGGTGGGTATCTGAACCCCAGGTTTCTTACTTTTAAAAACCAAGTTAAATTCAAAACCACACCTGTTGAATCTTTATTGGATGAGGTAAGTTGGAGAAAGAGAGAATTCTCTCTTGCACAGAATCAAGAAACACAAGTTCCACATGCTCAGGCAGTGACTTTCAGCCTTTGACCTCAGTTGTCTGCTGCCAAGACTGCAACTAATGAAAAGAGAATAAAATACTACAGCAAACTTGAATCCTAATGTATGTTGCAATAATTTAATATTTAACATTTAAAACTTTAGATGCTTTTTTTTTTCTCTCTAAAGAACGAAACTATTAGGAATGGTTTTCTTTAATTCCAGCCTACTAGATAAGAGACCTGGATAAAGGGATTCCTTGGAATGCAAGCAAGAATGAATCCTTAGCAGTGTGGACTCCATATGTTTATTGGTCTCTCCCTAGTGCAGTGGCAGAGATGCTTATCACTACAGCTTGGCTTTGGAAGAGTGGACCTTCAGAGCCTGCAGCCAGCGTTGGATGCAATCTGAATGTACTGCAGCATCCAGACATGTCACGTGTCCCTGCTCAGCTTGAAGCTAGGACCCTCAAGGAGAGGGTCTAGTATTCTGGCTGAAAGCTTTATCAGATTTGGAGGTGCTGTGAAAAAGCTGGTGGGTGTGTTTAAAGCTGGTAATTTTTCACAGAAGCTTTTCTGTATGGAGTAGAAATAAGCCTTCCCTTGTGATACTGATTTTTTTCATTTCTTTTGGCAATAGTTAGGGAATGAAGTGTATGGTGCTGGGGTGGAAACTGTGGTAGCAAAGCAAGGTATTCACCCTCTGGTTACTCACAGGTGATGAGGAGAATATACTTTTGCCCAGATAATACAGGGATGGGTAGTTTCCTTCAAATTCTTTTAGGTATAATTATGGTATTTATTTCTGCAAATTTAATATTGCGTCTTTCTTTTCCTTAAAGTTTAACTTCTTTTTATGGATATGTGAGATAGATACTGCAATGAAATTGTGTAGCTTTTTTTTATAGCTATCAGCGGGTGTCCTTAAGGAGATTGCCACAGCAATTTAATAATAGGCATGCAAGAACATGTAACCACTGATGAACACTGTCCAAAAAGATTCCCTCTGCAGTTCTGTTCTGATCCTTTTTTTCACTCTTCCTTCAGTGTGATCTTTTTACTATAACATCTTTAAAATTTGTGGGAGGTGGTAAAAAGGTTCTTTGTTAGGTGAATCCTCAAGTCAAAGCACTCTTCAAATTGCTTGTATAGCGTGAATTTGCTAGAAAGCCAAGCCGTGACTGTGAGACCTGGGGTGCTAAATATAGTGGGAATACTGAGAAGAAAACTTGGTGCTTTACTTGGGGAGTATACAGACAGTATACACCATACAGTTGGTGTGGTGAATCCTGTGGTCCTAGGAGCTGCTCAACCTTGAATAATTTTACATGATAATGATGTAAGTAACTCTTTGTATCTGGGACAACACAGAATTTATCCATTCATCAATGATGGGCCTGGGTTGTCAGGTAGGTAAGTTTACTCATTTTATTCACTACACCACCTTTGTCTAAGGCAACTGCTTTTTGAATCTATTGGCATTAATGTGTTCTCCTTTATACACTTGTACACACAGGGGAGCGTACCATCCTGAGCTACATCTTATTTGGATTATTTTTGTCTTGTGTATTGTCTCAAGGCTCCTCGTAGCTGCTCCACATGTCTGCTGGACAGGTGCTGCTCCAGTTACCAACTGCTGTAGCTCGGAGTCTAATCATCCCTTCCTATGCATGGAAACTCCTGTCTGGACGCTCACCCTCCAAAAAAAGCTATGAGGAAAATACATTAATTAAAGGCCTTCTCATTTTATATTGTTTTAGGAAATATTAATATACATTATATATATAAAAGAGAGAGAGAAGAACTTGACTTATTTTTCTTTGTCTACTGCCAACCTGTTCCTGATTGTTTATCTAGTTACTGTCTATTCCATCTGCTTATCTAACATACAAAATCTGTAACAAAATCTTAATTTGCCTTGATTGAAGGTTTTTGTTTCTATTACCCAAAATAGCTGTGGCTCCTAACTGAGAGAAGATCTGAATGGAGAAGAAAGATACAATTCACAGGTAACTACTTAATTCTGCTCCTAATGCTTATTTGGTATCCACAGTCCTTGTTGCCCTTTCCCCTCTGAGATCTGTATTTTGTGGACACTTCTGCAGAGGCGCACATGTATTATTCTATATATAAGGATCTCTTGATCCCACTGATGTCCTCACAAGTCTAACTTCTGCTGACGGCTAGGGGTAGCATCCCTTCTGTCATTCCTGGTTTTAAAAGCTTTTGCCATCCAGTTGTGGAAAATAAGGGACCTTTAACAGTAGAGTCTCTCTTGCTGCCTTGTGAAAGGGGCAGGAGGACAGTTGCTAAGAACAGAGGGGAGCTTTGGCAAGGGTCAGGTATTTAGAGTAAAGGGACTCGCAGGACCAGGGCCTGGTACAGATGGTTTAGGGGCTCTGTCAGGATGTGAGGGGAAAGCAGCCCTTACATGTGCAAACAACTAAGGTGCACTCCTGTAGTATTTAGCAGTAAACCTTTATGTTCTTATCCCCTAAGTATTGAGGGTGGTAGAGAACATGACCTTGCACTTAAACCATGTTTAGGGGTTACTATGGGCACAAGTGGCATTGAATAGACACAGGTCCAACTCTATATAAGAACTAATCATCAAAAAGTGCTGGCAGTAGGGATTTGAATCCCCTGTAGCTTGCAAAAGGGGGGTCAAAACACAAGGAATTTCAGATTAAAAGCAGCTGTATTTGGGCCTGCAAAATAGTAACGAGAGGAGATGGGGAGGCTCAAGGAAAAGAACATAGAAACAAGGTAGAAAGGCAAATCTGATGCTTAGAAAAACTGCATTAGCATGAAGTAATTATGGGAGTGGCTGAGTGAGTGGATAGTACTACTACCTTGGTTTGGTTCTGGCGGTGCTTGCGGAGAAGCTGTTGATAGCAAAGGGGGCAGGACTATTTCAGCTGCATGGGTTGACAACAGTCAAATCCCCTAATTCAGACAAGAGATTTCAGAAGGTTGTGTAGACTTGGAGGTATTTTGGGGTCTAAAATGCAAGATTGAATAATATCAGGCTTTATCCAAGCAAATCTACAAGCATGTCAGCTTCCCTAGAGTAAATGAGGTTAATGCTGTGCAACTAATCAAGCATTTTGAAAGCAATCTCAATGTATAATTGAGAATTGGACCTTGCTGCATGTCTTCAATTATTTCTTTTTAAATAAATGTTAACTCAGTAAAATAAAGATATCCCCTTAAATGGCTTCTAGTTAATTTGCTTTATTTGAAAAAGAATGTAGTTACTTTAAAAAAAAAAAAATAATCCCTCCTCATCTGTGTTTATGCATCTGGTGTTTAAAAACAATGCCAAAGTAGTTTATTAAGTATGTCGCCCAGACTGTCTGAGATGAGTACATTGCTGGTTCAGAGCAAATGTTAATTATGTTTCAGGTTTTCCTCTGACAAAGATACAAAAAGTTTGATTTAGCTTTTTTAAATCTCAGTATTTGCTTCCAGAATTGCTCGTTAGTTAGTCATTCATATTTCTGTGCTAAATATGAGAATGCTTGGCTTATAAAATGATTCAATCATGTAAGAGCTTTGACTGCAGGGAACGACAAATTCAGAAGCTTGTTATGTCAGAAAGGAGGAGGAGGAACTTCTGTTTAGGTCTTGCCTTCACAGGGAAAGGAAACACTGATAGTATCTGTGTAATCTTGCACTGATGAGCTGGCATCACATTGCTTTGAAAAGATTCATATTTGAAATCTGATGACTAAGTGGTGGTGGGCACAGCTGCTTTAGAATCAAGAGATAAAGGAAAGAAGGAAAACAAATCCAGAATTGCTATGTGAAAACCTTGCTGACATGTAATGCTGTCAGAACATTCATAAAGAGCAGAAACCCTATTCAGTGTCAATATCAGGTACGTGCTATATTGAATTAAATATTTATTTTTTTAAATGTTGCCAAAGCTCTGCAATTGGTGATAGCCACTGGATTTATGAACAATAACCTCTATAAGTGAAATGGGATAGTTAAATTATCGAGAGTTTTTGTTTCAGTTCCAGTGCACATTTGTTCTTAAAGTCTAACAATTTATGTAGGTAAAATGATCTTTCAACAGGTTTGTTTTAAAAATTCTTTGAGGGTTCAGAGAAAATTGTGGAAGCTTGCTATATTTTAGGACTTGGACTTAAAAATCTAGTTAGAATAGGATTGCTGCACTACAAGCAGAAGGAGTATTTTTGAACATAACTTAGGGGTTTGGATTTTTTAAGGTTTATGGAAAACTGCACAAATGAATGTGCTAATAAAAGGTAAAAGCCACTTCTTGGCATCATAGTATTTTTTTAGGACCTGATCCAAAACAAATCGGAGTTATTGGAAGTTTCCTCATTGGCTTGACTAGACTGTGGATCGGGCTTTTCAAATTCTAGGTCTCATACTGATAAATATCTCAGGTTTTGTTCTTGCAGTTGCTGTGTCTACCTAAGTAGTTTTCTCATATTAAAGTTGGTGATACAGGTTTACATTCTTTTAAAGAGAACTTCAGTTTTGAAAAGGATCTTCCTAATTAGACAAGAAGATACAAGCCTATTTCTTACATTTGCTTTTGGAAATGCTAAAAGGTGTATTTAACAATAGCTAAAGATTGGACAGCACGTGCGTAAATCTTCATCAAACCTATCAGAACCCCTGCCTGCGCGCTAGTAAAGACTTTTGGCTGGCAATGGTCTTTTTATCTTGGAGGTTTTTTAAGTGAGGTTTTATTAGAGAAAATAAATTTCAGTCTGGAGAGAGGATGGGATAAACAGCAAATTATGCAATTTAGACCTTGGAATGGCTGGTAAATATGCTATTTCTTTTTGGGAAAGGGTTCAGCCTTGTCATATAGAGAATGATGCACAATTACCATTTATATGCAGAAAAAGTTTTGATATGGTTATGAGTTGCATGAGAAACCGCTTTTGAAAATAAAGTCATTTAGCATTTGATTCTGATGTGCTGAGTTTTACCAGCAATCTGTTTCCTCATCCGTATCCTTGAAATTCCTTGCTCATCTGTTGTCCCCCTAAGAGGGGGAGAAATCTAAGACCGAAGTATGGTGCCTTAACTGGAGTAACAAATACATTTTGTATTTCTAATTTAAAGCTTTAGAACTTTTATTTGCTATTTCAGAACTTTATCAAAATTCCTTTTTATGTTTGTGAACAAAGGTTAAACATAGAATCACCCCTCTGTCGCTATCCTCCTTTTTGCTTTCCTTTCTTAACTTTCCTGTGTCTTTTTAAATAAGATGTAACTTACATTTTGCAGACACGGTGACTGTAACACAGTGTTAGAGGAAGACAGCTGTAGTGTCTCCATTCTCAGACTAGTAACTCTGTGTGTGTGTGTGTGTGTGAACAGTTCAGCTTCCTTGGACTTTCAAAGGAGAAATAACAATAAAAATCTTAGACCTGAAGGGATGGACTAAATCTTCTTTACAGTTGATCTCTTAAGTGCTGTAAATTATGAGAACCAATTAAGTGAGCTTCAAGTATTGCTGGAGAAAGTGGAATCACAAAAATGATTTTATATCCCGGTGAATTTTTTTGTTGGTAATCTGATAAATTTAAAATATCACGGGAAGAAAATACCCATAGTTTTAGAGACAATCTTAAAATGTTGCACTTGCAGAATTGCCTTCTGTAGCAGTAAGCCACTGTGACTGTCTATGATGATATTCTGATTAAGAATGGATTAAAATATATTAATTAAAACAACTATAAAGCTATGTTAGTATATGATCTCTTTAAATACACTTAGTTTTAGTTCTGGTTCTTGAATATTGACTTGAAGGTAAAGTAGAAAAGAACTTACAGTGAAAAGGGATGATGATCCAGGGGGCTGAATAGATTTTATATCTACTATCTTACTGTGCTCTTCTTCAATTACCTGCAACATGTTTTTGCTAACAGCAAGAAATATTCACATGGAAGTCTTTGCTGGTCCATTCCTCCAGAGGCAGGAAATATGAAAGTCAGGGAACAGAAATCCCAGAATCATTTCTCTGATTTCATTTTAATAAGATTAGGAGGACATTCAAGTTTTGTCTTGATTAATGTATTAGACAAATGTCCACCTGTGTGAATCAACAACAAAATTCTCACTAACTCAGTTGACATGGGATTTTACCCACAGTAAAAGGCAGTTTTTCATGTCCAGGTTGATGATGAGACAAATCTAGAACAGCTGTTTTTGTTTAAGGGACTAAAACATATACACAACCTTTTGTTACCTGGGGATGATGTTAAATATATCTGATCTGGGATTTCACGCAACGTTGTAACAGTGTTTCATAGCTTGAAAGGCAAGAATGAGCAATACCTTAGTTTCTGCGTTATTTCAGTGAATTAGTGATGATGAGGGAAAAGTTACAGCATAATTACTAATTTGTCAGTTGTAAGTCTTTTAAGTCATCAAAATTGGGTATTAAATAACTGTGTTGCAAAAAAATTTTTTTAAAGAAGTTAATAAAATTGCAGGGGCAAAAATATTTAGTCTTAATTTTCTGTTAACGTGAAGTTGTATAGCAAAATGAATACAAATGAAATAACAATATTTTACATAAATTCCAATAAGGAAAAAATTGAATTATAGCTAAAACCAGAAAAGCAGCTAAAATTGTACTGCATTTCATACATATTCATACATAGATTTCACTTCTATCCAATTACAGAAAAGGTTGTTTATTCAAGTTTTATGACTAAAAAGACAAAAGTTTGCTTTGTGCAGTAAAAGGTAAGGCAACCATGTATTAGGTGAGGCAGCCACGTATTTATGAACTGTGTTGTTTGGATACGGAGTAGAGCGAGATGCAAACTGGACACTCTCTGCCATCACAGAAGAAGCCAGTCCCTCAGTGTCTCCCAAAGCACTGTTCACAGTTTTAGTTGCTGCCTGAGTGGCAGTGAGGGAAAAGGCATCTTGCATGTGGCATGTTTTTCTTGGACAGACACAGCAGGCTGTCTTGAAAACAATGCTGACAAGTGCTGTTATTTGAAGAGGCTTTGGGCTTGTTGCTTAATAAGACCACTAGTGAAACAGTCTCTTTTGTTACGTAAATTAGTCCTACAGCATAAATAGTTTGCACAGTAAAGAGGCTGTGTGGAAAAAGCACAGTAAATAAGATGGTTTTACCTGGGGGAGGAGAGAGTGGAATAAGGGATATTGCACATTAGTCTGACAGGAAAGTCTGCTGCTTTTTGTCCACTCTTCAGATCACTTAGATCTGAAAAAATGATTCCCTGACAGCAAGTTTGCAAGGAGGGTTTTCTTATGCCAAAGACAACTCTGATTATCACTGTTCCCTCTCAGCCTCATAAAGCAAGAGGTCATTTGAGGAGCCTGAGGCATGGCACGCTCAAGGGAACAGCCAATGCATCATGTCTGCTTAGCCAGGAGAAACTAAATCCCACATTCACTGATACACATACTAAACAGAAACTCCCACCCCACGTTTTGGAGCGATGGCAGGTCAGATCCTCTGGTGGTATAGCATGTGCTGCAGAAATAAATTAGTTCATGTCATAGAATTGTTTAGGTTGGAAAAGACCTTTAAGATCATCATGTCCAACAGTTCACCTAGAACTGCCCAGTCCACCAGCAAACCATGTACCTAAGCACCAAATCCACACGTCTTTTAAATACCTCCAAGGATGGTGATGCAACCACTTCCCTGGGTAGCCTCTTCCAATGCTTGACAACCCTTTCGGTGAAGAAACTTTTCCTAATATCCAATCTAAACCTCCCCTGGATCAAATTGAGGCCATTTCTTCTTGTCCTATTGCTTGTTACTTGGGAGAAGAGACTGACCCCCACCTCGCTACAAGCTCCTTCCAGGTAGTTGTAGAGAGTGATAAGGTCTCCCCTCAGCCTCCTCTTCTCCAGGCTAAACAGCCCCAGTTCCCTCAGCCGCTCCTCATCAGACTCGTTCTCCAGACCCTTCACCAGCTTTGTTGCCCTTCTCTGGACACGCTCCAGCACCTCAATGTCCTTCTTATAGTGAGGGGCCCAAAATTGAACACAGTATGGCATTTGGGGATATGTCCTGTTTGTTTACCCACCAGTCTAATTTTGTTGCCTATAGATTGCCAGGGGGTCTAGGTTTTAGGAGCGGTTATGACCTTACTCTATTGTCCATTAGCCAAACGGCTCTTAATCTCATCTCAAGTTTTTATGCCTAGTGATGGACAGCTGCTGCCAAGGGCAAATCTCTCATCTTTGCTTTCCTCCGAAAGCAAGACAGACAGTATCTCTTCCTGAGAGAATAGGAAGTTTCAATTCCTGCTCTATTCCTATTGCCTGATTTACTTATTTTTCTTTACATATTGACCTTTTTTCCCCCTCCGTTTTCTGTCTTAAATTTCTGTCTGGCATGAGTGCATTGCTGCTGGCACTGCTCTGTCTGTGCCTGCTGTATATCCCCGCAGGCTTGCATGGGGGAACTGCTGGGGGAACAGGGAATAAATGCAGTGGTATTTTCAGTCCTCGATTTATTTATTTCTAATACAGGAGATGCTGAATTGTTATAAGAGTAAACAGAAAGAACTTGACTTGAGTCAAAGAATCTCAGCCCCTGTGCCAACTCATGTTTACGGCATGCCAATAACTAAGAGACAGTTGTTCAGTAACCCACCAAGCTGAGTGTAAGTCCTACTGGGCAAAACGAGGCTGTTTCTCCATATATATTTGCCTTTTTGAAGACAGATGGTTGAGCATGGTGCTCTGTTTCTCAGCAGAGTCATATGAATTAAAGATGTTCCTCAATACAAGCTTTTGTAATCACTAGAAAGTAATGAGGTGGAGGAAGGCTCCTATACGCTTGTTTTTCACTGTCATTAAGGGAGAAATGGTGTTTGAAGGAATTAGTTCCTTCTGGACCCAAGTAACTGGGGTATTCCCTGCTGTGGGCACAGAATTATGTTCTGATCATCAAACCAAGAATTTACTTCTCAGAATTAACTTCTTAAGAATTAGCTTAATTAATTAGCGTGTGCTGAGACACCCAAGTGTGCTTCAGAGATGCACATCCCAGCTACACGAAAATCTGAGTCTCAGGTGTAGGCCAGCCTGTACTGCTCTTCTCTGCCCTTCCTTGTATCAGAGCGCGATGCTTTCTTTTAATAATAAAGCTCTTATTGGACAAGAGTGATATTCTGTGTACTAGGTTCTGCCAGGATACCGCCGTGGATTGAAATGTGATTGCAAAATCCTCAGATAGATCCTTGTAATTGCTACTTGTGTAACAGTTTTAATAGATGTTTCTTTTCTAATGGAACATGCTAAAATTTTCACACTGAAATTCAAATAGCCTTTTCAATGGAATATGTATTGAGTGTCCACACTGTACTTCAAAGTAATTGCATAGAGAATAAAGGAGCTGAAGTCTCTCAGTTTGTATTCTTGAGCAGGACAGTGGCTTTCCATTTCTGGTCTCTGGATCCTTAAGTCTATGAAACGTACCTAAGAAATGCAAATAATCGAAAGCTTAAATCTATTCTGAGGTCTGATAACATTTTAAGTGTCGACAAATTGAAAGGCTAAAAACTACTCCAGTCAATCTTAACTCTAGTTTGAATTGAGATCTGAAAATCTTTTCCAATTGTATGCATACCGTCTTCTAGTGAACTAATCCCATTGCGGTATATGCAAGACAGCTCTTTTTATGTACCATGAAGTGTTAAATGCTGGCTGGTTGTCTTTGGACAAGACCCACAGCTCTTACCTTCTTGAACAAACTTGACGAGGTGGCCAATGTCTGGGGTAATTAATGATCTTTGATACGCTTCACTCTTTCTAGCTCAGGTAAAATGGAATTTCTTCTGCTATGAATGCCTCCAGTAGAGGAGGAACATAGTCATAAAAAAATTCTGGTGGGAAGGGACGTCTGGAGAGCAACTAATCCATCATCCTGCTTGAAGTGAGGTCAGGTTGCTTAGGGCCTTTTTCAGGCAAGTTTTTTTTATATCTCCAAAGATGGAGATTTCACAGCCTTTCTGGGTATCCTGTTCCTGTACTTAATTCTCATTGTGGAGAGTTTTTTCATATGTCCGCTGGAATTTCCCTTGCACTGACTTGTGACTGTAATCTCTTGTCCTGGCTTGTGCACTTTTTCTGAAAAGAGCCTGGCTTTGTCGTCTTTGTAACTCCACTTTAGGGAGTAGAAGACTGGAGTTACACCCTCCTGTAGTCTTGTGTTCCTCTGGTGGAACAAACCCAGTTCCCTTGGTGCCTCTGTGTATATCATATGCATTGAGCCCTGAAATATATTTATGAATGTTTAGAATAACCTAGCATTTGTCAGTGTCCTCAGTAACACAAAGGCTAAGATAGGCCAAAGAGAGTGCTCCTTTTGCTTAAGTGTTTCAAAGTATTCTTGCCCCTATGGTTTTTAATCTGCAGTATTTTCTTCAGAGGAGGTCTTGATCTCATTGAGAACAGGCTATTAATTTTGCAGGAGTGAGTAAAACATCTGATGTCTGGAATGATAGCTTTATTTTCTTTTTGCTTCCCTATCTATCCCCTACTTGTTGCATCTAGTCCTTCTCAGGTAATAATAAACTTGTTTACTTATATGCCTTCTGTTGGCAGTATCTGGCACTGCTGTGTTTAATGAGTAATAAGTTTTTCACAAAACTTGAAGCACAAGTGCCATTTTATGCATCAGGAATGACTTTCCTTTAATGATCAGTTTTTGAGAAAATGATTCAGTTCATTGTTGCATGAAGTTTAACTTAACACAATATTAATAGAATGCTTTGCAAGATGAGTGAGGGGCTTAGGCTGTGGGGTAGTGGAATGCATGCTTGCTGAATCACCTCTATTAAAATGAAAGGAAGAATGATTGCACTTTAATTTAAGCCTAGCAGAGGAAAAGGTCATCTTAATTCTCTATTGCAAAAAAGTCTTTGCTCAAAATATATGACTTGCCTATAAAATTCTAAGCATGTTGTGGTGTATGTTGATGGAATGGTGCCTGAGAACATCCATCACTCTATCACTTTTTGCAGACTGTTGCATTTTTCTAGGAAAAGCTATTGTATTATGTTTCCAAGCAGGCTCTAAAACATGGCAGCCTGCCCTCTCTACCTATTTTTTCCCCTTTCCAAAACAAACAAACAAACAAAATTAAATTATTTATTTCATACAAGGCTTTAAAAAAGATACTTGGTGTAGGTAATGTGCAATAACTGGCTTCTGAGTTTGTTCAAATAGGTCAGATGGCTTAATTATTTACCCGTGTATCTATTTGACTATGACATCTAAACCAGTTCTTGTGCGTGATCTGGTGTGTCTTGCATGGTCACTCTCAAGATACATCAGGTTCAATATGTAGAGCTGTTTAAAGACCAGAAACCTAATTTTTTTTTGTGGAGAACACTGATAACATTAGATTTTTGTTCCTACATCCTCATGGACAGTGGCGTCACCCTCTGTGTATTGGAGCCAATGAAACTATTTTCTCTTATGCCAGATGTGAACACTGCCCTTAGGGACTTAGATTTGTGAATGGTAAGTGTTACTCAAGGAATTGGACAAAATGGCTGTTTACTAAATAATGGCATTTCAGCTGTTGAGTACCTTGCTAAGATAAACTGATTTAAGTGGACTGAAACATTTGCAGTCTCCCAGAAGACTGTAGTATGAAAATAATGCATATCTATTTTGTTTCCATGTCTGGTACAGATCTAGTGCAGTGCTGATAAATTAGGTCTGAATAATGTAATTTAAAGTTGAATCTTGCTTTTAAAATCTTTCTTCAGAGAAGGAGGAGATGTTGGAATGGGAGTTCACTTTATGTAGAAGCTCATTTCTGTTTAATGAATGGTGCTTAAGATACTAGGATATTATACCAGGATGGAACAGATTTATTAGCCTGTTGCACTACTTATTGTAAGCCTTGACTTAGATGTGGTCATGCTTCCTTCTGAGGTATTGGTGTTACTGGAGTTTGTTTTCTCTAGCCTTAAATCTTAAGATCTGGTTCCCTGAATCTGCAGTCCTTCTTTAAGACATAGAACTTCATAGTCCAGTTTTTAGGACCTTCTGAGCAATACTGGATAATTTTAGCAGCTTCACTTTATTTGTGAGGCTCTGGGCTTCCCGTTCTAAATTCTCTGGTAAGGAGAGAAATGTAAAGGTAGGTAGAAGGAAATGTGAACAATGTGATCTCATGTAGATCCATAGTCTACTGTGGCTAAACTATTTCTACTACCCAAGTTAATTATCTTAAGCCAATGCTGTTATTTTTTCACTATATTGCAGTCTGCTGAAGACCATGAGTGCAGTTTTCTTTAACCTCCTGGAATCCAGAGTCCCTTCTCTTGTAAATAAGTCATGAGCAGTCTGTTTTTGAGGAAGGCTGTACTGACTTTTCATGCTTGCATGGACTCCTCCCTCTAAAACAAACGTCACTCTTGCTTCTCAGAACTTCTGTGTATGTTTCTAAATACTGTGTGTTGCCCTTTGGAGAGAGTATGTCCTTCTGCTAAATAGGCAAAACCGACATACCACTGCAGAACCTGCATACCACTCTACTGGGTTACCTCTCCAGAAAAACATGACTTAAAGCTCAGCTGATTTCAGTTCACAAAATTGTGTAGTACCAGCTCTGTGTTCTCTCTGCTTCTACAGTGTACATGCATATATTTTCCAAATGTCGCGGGGAAACTACACAACCAGTTGCCTGCTGCAGAAACTATCGAAGTGTCATAGCAGAATGTCTCTAGCTGACTGTAACAGAGGTGGTGTTGTAATGCCTGCCAGGTCCTTCTCTCGGAAGGGTTTGGGGTTACCCTGCACTGTGTGCCCTTTGCAGGGGGGCAGAGGGACACAGTTAGCGCAGTCGGCTCTTGCTGGACATTCCAGATGCTCCTGCAGAGTGTCCACACGCACCTTGAATACGTGCAGCCTCTGAGATCGCAAATGATGTACAGCTTTACCTACACAGAAGCTTTAAATGCATTTTGAATTCAGTGTGCTCACTGGGCCCATTCATAGTAACCACTGAAAATAGTCGTAAGACTTAGTTCCATCATTTGCTGATTAAAAATTATTTGGGCTACCCACCCCATAATCTGGGAGTGAAAGCACTTTTGGGATTTTCAGTGCTTTTTGCAGTGAATATTGAATGATGGTTCGTTTCTCTTAGAGGAGTCCGTGAAGCATCTGGCTGGGGCAAATGACGCGTGTAGACTGTGTGAGGAGTGAGGTCAGATTCTCCTGCTTTGATTGCATCGGAGTTCCAGTACAACTGCTGGACATAAACAGCTGCTGAGATATCTCATTTTCCTGTTTCCCACAAAGGAAAAAACAGCAGCTGGATCTGAAGTGCCTGAGCTGATTTAAATGAGTTCCTGGTTATTTCTACAGATATCTCCAGTTTCATCAACAGAGTGCAAAGTGAGAAGGAAGGATGGACCCTAAACTATCCATTTTATTCAAAAAGACATTTCTTACATTTTTTGTTAACGCTTCTACCCTCAGTCCTGGCCGTAGAGGAAAAAAATGTGTCAATGCCCCAAGTCGGCGTGCTAGAAATGCCATCTGGCTGAGAATTTTTGGGACAGGGAGGTTGCTGGTACTTCAGCAAACCTGTGTTTGAATCTTCCTCATCTTGTTTTATGGCCACGTGAAGTGAAAAAAGGTAAGAATATTTAGCATCAACACTTTGGCCACTTCTGGAATAGCAAAGCTGTGGGTGACTTTTTAATTATCCCATGATTTTTCATATTAAGATCTTACTACCATCTGTAAAAGTACACTACAATATCAGTTCTGGGGGCTGCAACTTGCTATTTTGGAAACAGAACTGTTTTGGATTGCAAGCTATCAGAGGGCTGCATGTCTGTCTTCAAAGCTGGAATGAATTGCAGATGAAACCCATAGTGAAGAATAAAAACGAAATATTTTTAAATGCTACTGTAAAAGTGACGCTTCCAGGACAGGGGTTATGTCTTAGGAGGATGGTTGTGGTGGGCTTTTTTTTTTTCTTTTCAAAATTTTTTGTCCCTTGAATAATTTGGATATACCTAAATCTGACAAAGACTATTTACTGTGGGCAAATTAAGGTCTCTGTTTTGATAGTTGATTCAGATGGGAGGAAGGATGAAGAGTAGTTGGGATGGGGATGGAGAGTGGCAGGAAATTATAAAACTTCTGGACCTTATGAAATCGCTCAAGTTCTGTCCTGTCAGCTTTGGAAATATCTGCATTTTGTGACTTCTGCTTTTGTAATGGCTCTGTTCAGAGATGCCCTATCCAGGGACCTCTCAGTGATGAAGTTGCATTGCTTACTGACATCCATTACATGTCTTCCTCCTCTGTGGAGAGGGATTTGCAGTGGAGTTCTGGTTTTGGAAGGTAAAGGAGACATATGTGTGTGTGTGTGTTTGCGCATGTTCAAAATACCCGCTGTTGCATGTTTGTGTTGATAAAGGGAAGGCTGAAGTACACTTACAGCGGGAGCAGGAGGTGGTGAGTTTTTAAAAAGAGAATTGATTTCTCAGGGCACTCACCCCACAGTTGTGGTCCATAGGGTAATTTTGCCTCTGACATAGAGCAGTTTTACCCTGGTTGTAACGAGTTGCTTTTGTTAAGATCCAAGTTGTCACTGGCATCTTTGTTTCAGACTTCAGGTGATTTTTTTTTTTTTTTTGGTTATTATTTTTTAAGGGAGTCCAAACTCAACGTGTGTCTTAGCCTTTATTTTTAAGGAAGTTCTAGAAAGCATTCTTTTCCCTAAAGGTAGTGAATTTGACTGTTTAAGTGCATTTGGTATGTAACCTGTTTTAACAGGATATTTTTATATTTTCTATTTTACTGATTCCTTTCTTCTTTTATAGAACAGACTTAATACAGAACTTTCTTACTTTTTAATTCAACTTTTTTTATACCTTACCATCTTAGGATGAATATTTAAACAACAGTCTTCAGTCTTGCCTCAAAATGTCCCTGTGTGCATCTTCTCACAAGGACTTTTCTCAGTTGCTGCCACTTCAGGATATTGGATGCAATAAAACAGAAATTAAAAACTCACCCGCTGGTATCGTCTCTCCAGTTCCCTACAGCTGTAATCAGTCCACGTTGACAGCAGAACACAGTCCAGTCTATATTCCCTCATCTTACATGGAAAACAGACATGAATATTCTGCGATGGCATTCTGCAGTCCTGCTGTGATGAATTACAGCATTACCAGCAATTTTGGTGATTCAGAGAGTGCATCTGTGAGGCAAACATCAAGCCCCAACGTGTTATGGTCTGCTCCTGGCCACCTCTCCCCTCTGACATTGCACTGTCAGTCTTCGCTTCTGTATGCGGAGCAGCCACGGAGTCCGTGGTGTGAAGCAAGACCGATGGAGCCAGTGCTACCTGTGACCAGGTCAGTACTACTCATTTCTTTAAAACTTTGCTGAAAATTATTTACAGTTTCCTTAGTTCTTTTAAGTTTTTTCTTTTTACATTTGACTTCTATGTGTTGGTCTCTCTGGAAAACCAAACCAAACCAAAAATCCTCCACCAAACACCAAATCAGTCCTGGGTTTTGTGGTTTTTTTAATGTAACTTCTGAAATAGGATTTCTTTTTCAGTAGCTCCTTAGAGAAGTATACACCGACATAAAGCACTACAAATGCCTTCAATGTGAGAACTGTTTGCTGTGTGTAAAAAAAAGTTCAAGACTGCTAGGTACTACTTTGTGTAATAAAAATGAATTTTGCTCTGGCAAATTAAGGCCTGTGAGTGAAAGAAGTAAAGGTTCGTTCTTTTTTCCTTTTCGTACAACATTGTTTGAATTCCATTTTATCTGGATTTTTTTTTTTTAACTGCATCTAATAGTTATGAAGGCTTTTCATGAACTTAGAATTTTCTTTGGTTTTTGGTTTTAGTATTAACAGTCACACAGCAACATGCATCATGTTCAAAAGAGTGCTGCTACTGGGAAGTCTGACGTTGTTTCTTGTTGCTGCTCTGAACTGACTTCATGAAGGCGTTACGAACAGCAGATTCATGGGCTAAATTTTCAGCTGTAAAGAAACGGTGTTTGCACAAACATGTTCCCATTCTGCACATTTACTCATATTACAAACCACAAGGAATGTAGATCATCAGCTGATGAAATTACTCCATTCACGGGCACAAAAGCTGTTGGATGGATAAAAGCACATGGTTTTGCAGGTGCTGTTCCTGTTTTAGCAGCTGTATGTTTATTCATAGGGCTTCTTATTTAACTTCAGCAGTCATTGTCAGTATGAAAAATAGTGTGTCCTGGCAACAGTTTTAGTTCAATTGTTAATAAAGGATTTGTGATATTTTTGAGACTACCCACGTTCCTTCTGCAATGGGTGGGCCTTACGTTGACTGCACAAGGCTAAGGCGTGAGATCTACGTCTACTTTGGACTTGTAGGCTGCACAGATCTTCAGCCTGGCCACCTGACTAGTCACTATTTGGAGTCAGCAGAGGGTAGCAGGCTGTTCTGGAGTGCAAATCTACTTTAAGTGTCGGTGTGTGGATTGGGAGAGGCCATTTGGGTAGCGCTTATATACAGAAGAATTCCCCAAGCAGATCTAACGTGAATAGGGCTAACATCCAAACTCTTCCCGCTTTGGTTAAAGTTTCAAAACTTTGACAGCCCTGGGAAGGCTGCTGTAGCTTAGTGTTTGAAACTGCCTGGATGATGGGACAGCAGCTGGAATAACCCAAGAGCAAGAGCACCCCATCTGATGCTCTGCAGTGTGCTCTCTACATAGACAGAAGGGAAGCCAAACTTGCCACACTGGAGTTTAAGTAAACAAGTCTTCTGCCATTTGTGCAGATTCATACAGACTATTGCTCTTGTAGCTGATGATGACTTAACTTAAAGAAGAGAAGTGAAATTTGGAGTCTAAATTTATGAATGATCTTCATTGTTCAACAGCAAGTAACTACTGTGTTGCTTGGTAGCTGGACCTTCTCAGTGGTTCATTTGTCTCAGTATGATGCATTGTAACCCCCACTTTGTGTATAGAAGTTGTAAAAAAGAAAAAAAAATTGACATGGAAACACAAAAAGCAAAAGCTGTAATTCCCTTATTGTGGATATCTGTCCTGAAATAAGGCTGTAAAGAAAAAAAGCCCTATGCTTCCTTTTGCTTTATCTTTTGGTGATCTTAAGTTAATGTCATGAACATTATATTTATTGCCATGGGAACAATGACTGTGGCACTACAGCTTCGTAGATTATACCTTGAAGGAAGAGTTCTTGGGGTTGAAACTTAAAGGAATAGCTCTGGGGGAAGGGAGATACTAATGCTGTAAAGTGTAAGTAATTTTAAACAGCATTGTAGTTTGAGAAAAGGGATTTTGTTTGAAAGATGAGTAAGAAAGCATTGTGACATATTTAAACCTGTTACCCAGTTTATTTTACCTTTCAAAATAAAGCAAGAGTCTCACCGTGAGAGGATTTTATTTTCCCTGGGTGTAAATTTCCGTTAACATTAGCTAAACTAATGTGGTCCACTTTGCTAAAGCTGATCACTGTGTAATTTGGATCTCCTTGTAGATCAGCTTAAAATAAGGAACCTGAATTTTCAGCATTCCCTTTCCTCACAAATAGGTTCATTATATGAATACAGAAGAAATTTATTTAACTTTGCTAAATGCAAATGCTATGCAGCGTAGCGTTACTTTGCACCAATAGTTCAACAAAAATAAATTGTATTCCATGTAAAAATAGATGTGAATTTTTAGAGTTCCATTTTCTTGTACAAAATGGCAATAATTTGTGATAAAGACTCCGCTATATTTATTTGCATTGTAGGTCCTAGTGAAGACAATAGACATATTGTCATAAATTTTATTGGTGCAGGATCACTCAATTTATATTAAAATTAAATGAAGAGAAAAGGAATGTGACAGTGTAATTATATTATATTTAAAAGGAATCTGAAATTGATTTCTGTCTTCATCCCCTAAATAAAAGGATTTTAATTAAAGAAACAAAAGGTTTCTTTTCAAAATGAACAGGTATATTATTTTCTAAAAAGTGTTAGGAAACTTAGATGAAGTTGCCAGAGTGATGTTTCTGAAACTTAACTTGGTCTTCTTTTCTGTTATTTTCCTTGTGGTTCTGACTAATTGCAGGTAGAGCGTGTAAGTAAAGGTTTTGGGGTACACAGGCTAGCAATGCTTGCTTAATTAGAAATTATTTAGTAACTTTGTCTTGTTCACTGTGCGCTAATATCATATTTATACATGGCTTAAACTCTGCTCTGAAGCCATAATTATTTGCGTTATTCTCCTATGCTTTTTGTATTGTGCTCATTCTGCAGAGCACTTAAACGTATCTTGAAGTCTCTTTGAGGTGATGGGTTGGCATCTCCATTTGGTGATGGAATAGTTATAGAGATTAAGCAAAAATATGTCTCTTAATTTTGAGAAATCTATGACATGATTTTCAGCATATTAATCAGTGTTTGGAGCATAGCAGAACCTGTGCTTTGGAGACATAGGGATTGACAGTTGTGTGGTATTAACAATTCTAGAAGTTATAGTGGAGGGAGTCTGTAGAAAATGAGGAAGATAAAGATTGAAAAGTATTCTTCAGCGGATTTTTGCCTATCATCTTGCACACATTCTGGGAGAGAATGGAAGAGCCTTCTTCATCCTACAGCTTAGGTTTGTATGCGATTGAATTATCTCCAGGCACTGAATGAGCCAGTGGCCTGTTGGAGGGAAGATTATAAGAAATTATAAAATCTGGACTATTAATTTTTGACTTAATGGATTTTTTTTTTTAAATTTTCTCAGTGTTTTTTTTCTCTCTTTCTTTTTATGGTGTACAATAGCTTAGGTTTTAAAAAAACCTGATAGACAACAAATGCCATGAGCAAATCTTGCTACTTTCTAGGTCAAATCCTTGCCACCCTTCTTCATTTTTTATAAAAATTTGAATTTAGGTTCAAGTTTTCCAAGTGTGGCATATGCATCAAACGCTTGCTGTAGCAAAGCTAGAGGTAATTAGGAGACACAATAGATACTGAATAACCTAAATTCTCTTGCTAATTCCTTCTCCTTTAGGGTAATCATCTTCTCACTGTTGATGACTAGTAGGAAATCACTGACTTGTTACTTTCAAAAAAATCTTAATTCTTTTTATGGAAACATAATATCTCTATATAGAAACCATGATCATAAAATAGAGAGGAGTAATAGGTGTAAAGCGATAAATCTTTGTCCATACAGCTCCTCAGTAGCAGCCAGGGCACACCCCCCATTTTCCTGCATCCTTCGGTGCAGGAGCTCTGTGGGCATACAGCCAGCTACCGCCAGTTCTTCTGGAGGACCTGGCAGCTCGTCCATCTGCTGAGCGTGCTGGAGTGTACCAAGAGCGCTGGGAGGTGGTCTCTAACCCCGCGTGGGGCTACCCATTCCAGTTTGCTCTTTGTGTGGGTACGCTGTCTGATCGCGAGGTCCTCAGGGTAAGGAACGCGTACCTTAAAGCTCTCGACTATTTCTTAGCTCTGTTGTCCTTAAAGACGACAGTAACAAAACGATTGGGTTTGAACCTCCTGCTGCGCTGCTGCAGCTATTGCAGACGAGCAGATTTGATGCCCGTTCGGCCCCTGCAGGAGGAATTTGTTCCAGATTGTTGCTCTGCGTGCAAGCTGTTTGCCACAGCCTGTGGAAGCCACGCAGCTTGCATATGTGCGGAGTGACTGTCATTAAACTTTTAAGCAAGGAAAGAAAAAGTGTTTTTTAAAACACTTGTCATGACTGGAAGGTAAAAACCAGCACTCCTTAGTGAGACGTTACGGTGTGTGCTTTTTCTTTATTTTCATCCATAACACCTCGGTGCTTTAACGAGGGCAATAAACATCGCTCTCTACAGCATATCAATCAGTCACTGAGATGCTCTCTAGCTGATTTTGATTCTTTTCTGACTCTCACAATTGGATCATGATTCCCAAGTAGAGCTTAAAAATATACCTCTTCTACTAATCTGAAATGCCAAATTACTTTTTCTTCCAAATAGAGGGAAACAGGAAGGAATAGCAATGCTTTTTCCTCCTTGCGTTAGCAGCATGTTAGGCACGTGTGATACAGTCCCTTTATTCTAAGGGAGAGCTCCCCCACACTGGTCTTCCCAGCGTGGCAGAAGGGGAAATAACTTAGTGATGCGTCAATCCATTAATGCGGGGGTGTGTGTAATCAAAGGCTGGGCTCGTTAAACATCTAAACAGCCTTATATCCTGCAATATCTGAATGAATTAACATTTTCTAAAAGCTTGCAGTAACTTAATTGTACAACAAATACCTTAATTATTCTGTTTTGGAATTTGCTCAGAGAACCACCTTTTTTCCTTTCCAAATTTTCTACTAGGAAATTGGAGCACGTTCTCCTCAAATACTTACAAACTTGATGATTTTTAGTTGGCATGTGGGTGTGTTTGTCCTTACCTCCTGTCATGAAACCAGCACAAAGTCTACTTTTAATATGTTAGTTAAGGCCTCTTCGACAGCACTTTCAGAATGTTTCTACTGTTCCATTTAAACTTGCTCTTGCTGGTAAACATGTTTCTTATGCCCTGGCAATGTACCCTTGTTCTTTAAAAGTCATGAGCCATGCTGCCTGCTGTCTTATCCCAACTGATATTTCTTCTCCTCCCTAATCCTGCTGGAAGCTGGGATGAGGAAAATTCTGCAGTTTCTGACTTCTGCCTCTGTGCTTAAGTTTATACCTATAAGTTGACTATACAGCTTTCCTTTTGTTAAACTGCTGCTGAGAGTTTGCATGTGACACTATTTTCTCTCTATCTAGAAATTGTATTGACCATGAAGGTAAGGCATGCTAAAACCACTAAGAAAATGAGATCCAGAGAAAAAGCACACAATGGATGTGCTTCCTATACCTAAAAACCACTTTACTGATAATCTAAGTTCCTTTCCTCTTGCTGTTTGTTTACAGGATCTTGGTGTCAGGAATTGGCTGTTATTTCATGTTTTTATCCTGTTCTAATTTTAATCCAGTCACTAAGAATAGTCGCAGTAAGTTGGAACTATTTGCAGTGCTTCAGGAATGCATATATCTTATTAATTTATACGGAGCAATAATTTTTTTATGTATGAAAGTATTTTATTAATTGTGTTTCTTCATTCCTCTTGTATTCAGACTTCCTTTTATTTAGCATTAGGTGATCAACGTGGCTCATCACCTTGAACAGAAAACTTTGTCTAACATTATGAGTTGATCTTGTAGGCTGAGATTCACATCTCAAGATATTTCTCTCCAGCTTCTCACTGAGTGAATAAAGCCTCGTTTAAAGGATGAAATACTTGAGACTAGATGTGTATTGCTCCATCTAGAATTTTGCCTTGCTAACAGTACGAAGCAACTGCAGCTCTGTTGGTGGTAGTGTTTATCATGTCAGTCCGAGCTGTCTGAGTTCACATTTTCCAAGCAAAGCTTCCCAAAGGCAAAGTCCACTTGGTTCGCAAATTCCTGGACTTGTACATTTCCAAGGATTCTTCAAGATCTATCAGCATTCCATATGATTTTCCCAGAGTTGATGTGAATGACACATCAGCAGTCCAGTTTTATGCCTTTGAGTATTTTAAAACTTTATAGTCTGTCATCACTGAAAGCTCTGTGATCGACTATATGCTTTAAATAACCTTACCAGAAAATGGCTTAACAGTGTTTCACACTATCCTGTGTTCAGTAATAAGAAGACAGTGGAAAATAACGCAACTCTTTGCAATGTAGATTACTTTTTTCCTCTTTTATAACAGATGTTTTTCTTTTCTATCAGAGAAACGTTAAAAAGAAAAACTAATGGCAATGACTGTACAAGCCCAATTGCAAATAATCCTGGCTCGAAAAGGGATGCCCACTTCTGTGCAGTCTGCAGTGACTATGCTTCAGGATACCACTATGGGGTCTGGTCATGTGAAGGCTGCAAAGCATTCTTTAAAAGAAGTATTCAAGGTAGGAGAATTTGATAACTTCGCTCAAGTAAGTTTTTTCATGTAATCAGGGGCTGCAGCGGTTGATCTGGTAATGAGTTGATCTAAAATCCTGGTGTATGGTGCTGCATGCTGAAAATAGAGCAACACATGATTTGACTACTTTATCTTTTGGCTCTTATGTTATCAAGATCTGGAAATGTCACAGAGTGAGCAATTGATTTCTTTAGAGAAGAGGTGGAATACATAGCATGGGAAGGCCCTGCAGCAAAAGCCTCGGTGGGATGGCACTGCAGACCTGTGAATCTGATTGCAGTTTGTGTCCCAAAGTAGGCATAGTAATTGTGAATTTGTTATAATAGACACAGTTAGAGTAGATAATTGCCTGGAGACTTTGCTTGCCAGGAACTATTCTTGACAAGAGTGTATTGCCTGAAGCTGTTGAGTCATAGCATATAATACCTACACAGTATGTAGGATATAAAAATATGTGTGGCATTAGATACAAACCTGATTACTGTTATTTCTTAGCCCCCCACCCCCCAGAGCCTACATTGCAGTATTTCTTAATTCTGCCAGATCTCTGTATCTAAGATTTCCACTTCAGTGTTTAAATTCTTAAATATTTGCTATTTAGTTCAAATTTGCTGAGTGGCTGAAGTATGAAGTAAATGTAGGTCTCCTATGGGCAGTGACTTACGCACCGTATTGCAGCTTTGGACCACTTCATTTCTTTAACCTTGGCTCTAGTTACTGTGTTCTTTGGCCTCATCTGGGGCCTCTTGCGGGAAACTTAATTGGATTGACATTGGATATAAATGCAGATACTAACTCAGAAAATCCTGTCATTTTTCGGTCTGTAATGTTCCCTTCCTCTTCTGCACACAAAGCCTTTAGCAATCTTGAGATATTTTCTTTTGGATCAATATAGCAGATTTGGTGTCACCATTAGAATCAAATTGAATTCAAAACTTGTTTGCCTTTTGAATTTATTGTGCAAGTTCTGCGTGGGTGAATAACAATTTCTATAAACTGGTGTAAGTTCTTTTGATTTCTAAGATAATTGAAGAGAACTTTGTCTCCAGTTTGTCACAAATGGAGACTGAATTTGATCTCCAAGTGTTTTCTGTCAGGAAAATTATTTGCCTGCTCTGCGTTGCTCACATGTGCTTTGGCCGTGAACACGTTTCCCATTGTGGCCTTTTGTACACCTTAACGTACCCTGTCAGGTAACAGTTCTTTGTAGTTCAAGTAAATGAAAGTAAGTTCTTGGCATAAAACACTACCAAGCACTCAGTTGCAACTGTTGTTATGAAGGATATTGCTTATAAAAATACAAAACTTCCAGGCCTACCATAGGCAAAAACCTTGGGCTAATGTCTAATTAAAATTAGATGGTATGACTGAGCAACTGTGTGTGGTCTCCTCCGCTTGTCCAAATTTACAGTGTAGTGTATTCGTCCCACATCTCTGAACATCTGCCTCCAAGCTAAATTATCCCAAGGCCACAGGAGTTTTAAACCACTTTATACTCCTGTGTGCTTGGGTTATAGTGCAGCAGAGAGCTTCCTCCTCCTTTCCCCCCATGTTGTGTGAAGAGTGATAAACAGTAATTTGTTTTTCAGTCATATCTGCCAGTAGGAAATGGGACAGACTGTAACCTGATCTCTTCTTTTTAAAATTGTCGGTTCAAAAATTCAAGGTTAAAATTATTTTAATTTTGCAAGGAAATAGTCACAATGGTTCAGTTAAATAGTTACTCTTGGGGACATGAACTCTTGGACTTGCATCAAGTAAAAAAAAAATGTAGTAGCTGTATCTTTGCCTGATCTATTCTTAAAGTTTGAAAAAATAACTTAAAAAATAACCTGAGAGAAAATACATTAAGAAATGTAAATGAGTGAATATTTTTTGCATCCTTTGGAAACTACTGCAAGAGAGATTTCCCATATTTGGCAGGAGATGATTTGACTGTATTTACACCACGAGCATACTAAAGTCCAGTTTACAGTAATAAACCTTTAGACCAGATTATTGATTAATGAAATACAATAATGTAAAGGGGTTTGGGTGGGGGCGAGGTGACAACAGAAGAGGCTGTAGTGGAAACTGAAGAAAATAAGAGAAACACTTGTCCACAACATCTAAAAGTTATACCTTCTGCTTGTGCTTTTCTTTGTACTATACAGTATGCATTATTTTATACTAGTCATCTTTCTCTCTTGGGCTGCTTTTTTTTTATTAACTTTGGTCCAGGGTCAATCCTCCAAAGGCTTCTTCATTCCTGGAACTCACCACGTCAGAGAGTTCAGTAAATAGAGCTGTAGTTTACTTAAATCTTTGCAGGACTGAAGCTGTGTGCACTGCTGTTTTCAACTCTGCTGAGGAAAAAAAAAAATCTACTATCTGCCATCTTCAGAGTCCCAATATACAGTAAGAAGTTGGAGATTGGGAGCAAATTTCCACAAGAGTATATGTCCCGTTTTCAAAAATGAGTTGCTTGGTTATCTAACAGTCATCAGTAAAAGCTGATCGATGTTGTCTGGTTACTTTTTGAGGCCACAGGTTGATGTTTTCAGTATAGGATAAATATGCATTTTTGCATCAGTTAAATTAATGGAGCTTAGATATATGCATATGAAAAAGTTGAGATGTTTCAAATCAAGAAGGTCCTGGTTTGGGAAATGACCAAGAGAGACTGTTGGAGATGTTAAATTTTCTCTTCTTGCTCTGCTGCAGGACATAACGATTACATCTGCCCAGCCACCAATCAATGCACGATAGACAAAAACAGGCGCAAAAGCTGCCAGGCATGCCGGCTACGGAAATGTTATGAAGTGGGAATGATGAAATGTGGTGAGTTTTGCATGTCTGTGTTGTTTGCTTGGGTTTTGCTGGCTTTTTTTTTCCCCTTCGGTCAATTCTGTATAGCTTTTTTCAAATTTTTTTTCTTGGAATCCTAAAAAGGTACAACAGGCAATTAGAGCAAGGTTTAAGCTGGTTTTATAGGAAGGAATGTACCGATCCTTAAAGCAGAAGATGACTTTTCATTTTCAGAAGAAAACCTGTGGGAAGGAGTAAGGTGTAGGTTCAGCATAGGAAGACCATAGTACCTCTGCAGAGCTCTGTGAAGGCAGTTTACTTGCATGCTACATTCTGCAGAATGGGAACCCAAGACCTGCTACTGCCTGAGCCTCAAACCAAATGAAATCCCTTCTAATATGGGGTAAATGAGCTGTACTGTGCTCTGCTGGTTGAATGTAATGCAAGAACAGCAGTGCTGCATCAAAGCAGTAGTTAATCAACCTAGTATCCTGCCTCCGACAGTGGCAGAAGTGAATGCCTCGGGAGGAGTGTAAGAATGAGGCTGACAACTCTCAGCTTCCAAAACTTAGCAGTTGGGGTCTTCTGGTCTATTTAATGGGTCTCAATATATTAATGGAATGACAACTTGTCCAGTGTCCCTCTTCTTAATCCTGTAAAGTCTTGGCATCTACAGCATCCCATAGCAAGGAGTTCTGCAGCTTGACCACGTCATGTGAAGAACCAGCTCTCTGGTTGCCAGGCTTTTTTGTGGGGCTTTGGTGGGGCAGCAGGGGGAAGGCAGTGGGGGACTGGGTTTTTTTTGAACAGGCTATTTTCAGATGATGTCTTCCAGCTTTTCCATCAAAAGAGGTAGTGAACAACCACAGTTTGTCTCTGCACGCTCAGAATTATCCAGTCTTTTCTCTTGTTCCCATCTAGTACTTATAGAGATGTGACTTCACTGTAGTTGTACATTTATAGATTATATTTTAAAGGTTACTTTTAAGAAGAATGTAACTTAAAAGATATTTCAATATCTAATGTACTTCCACAGTCAAGGTTTGTGTTTCTTATAGATTCCCCAATGTACATGATAGAAATAGGCTGGGAAAGCATCACATAGGAACACTGGAGGGGAAAGGAGAAGGTCACTGTGCTTGGTCCTCTGTGATTTGCAGGTGTGCATCTCATTTAATCCCATTTAATGTAGATACCTATTTCTATTTCAAGGCTAGGCAGTGTTTTCATCCTCCCACTGCTTTGATCTGAAGGCTATTTGCAGAATATTATTTCTTTCATTATGAACATTCTTCAGAATTCCAGCCTGCATTTATTGCTGGACAATTAATGCCCATTTGTTCTTGTGGCAACATTGTTTTGCAGCTTAGAGGCTCCTCTTCTCTTTATTGTTAATGCTCTGGTTGTATTTACAGATGCCATCATAGCCCCTCACAACCTTTGTTTTACTGGGCTAAATAAAAGAAAACTCCTCCTCTTGCTAAAAAGAAAAGTAGACAGAATCTGGAAGTCGTCAGGCTAGCTTGTCCCTCAGTCTGCTCCAGGCTGAAATAATCTGTTTTGCACTTGGATGACCAGAATCATGGACAATATTCCTGTGAACTCTCCTCACTGTAGTAGCATTAATACATATCTGTTTCTGCAGGAGCTTTTCTCTGCATGGAACCCAGAATCCTATTTGCCTTTTTCGTGGTTGCATCATGCTGGTAGTTCAGAGTCATCCTAAGAGCTGTTATGACTGCAGCCTCCTGTTCATTTCTAGCTGATAACTCCCAGCTTAGAGCTACAATTTCAACTGTTTCTTGTATTATTTTTGTACTCCTGAAGTACATTTAGTTTCTGTTGCTCAAATCAGCTAGTTCTTTCTATATGAAGCTCCTATCTTCTTCTGCACTGATGATGCATCTCAACTTTTTCGGTGTTTTTCATTACTATGGTCTTAGCTCCCTTTTGCTGTCTAGCGCCCAGAAAGGAAAGCCTTACCCTTGCAAATGAGACCTTACTTTCTGAATAGTGTTACTGTCTTTTTTTTGTCTTTATGGCTGAGAATTTTACTCAATGTTTTTCCAACAGGGGATTCTATCAAGCCCCAGTTCTGGAGTTGGAGAGTTTTTGTAAAGACTGATTCCACTATGATATTATAAGGTGGTCCTCCACAATGCTTTCCTCAAATGAATCCTTTTATTCTAATTGTCCAGGAAGTCTTAATTTGTCATTAGACCTCATAGGCACTATGGTATTACAAGTAATAAATAATGATAATATGTACTTATGTCTTAGCCTGTGTTCCTTTTAATCTTGTCACATAATCATAAACACATTTTTCCTACAATAATGAATGTTTATAGGACATTAATGACTGTGCTAGCCCAAAAATGAAACTTTGAAACTGTAACAGGAAAATAACAGGAATTGTATTTTTTAAAAAATTAGTTTTTTAAATAGTAGCACTGAAATTTGAGACTCTTGAGGATTTAATTTGAGAATCCTAACAATTTAATTTCAGAAAAAGGAATGTAAGAATTACTCAGAATTGTCTGAGTTGCCTGATGAGTTAAGAGGCACCTGTGAGTAAAGCTGGTGCATGGACACATGGTGACAGACACTTAAACCAGACAGATTTTAAGACTGTATTTCTTGCATGAAACATAAATGCCATTTCCTGCAGACTGGAGTGATTATCTTTTAAATTTTTTCGTGTTAGTGCCATGCTTTAATACCTTTTTTTTATTGTAGAAAGCCATAAAAGAGTACATTTTCTTTTTAATGAAGGCTTTTCCCCATCTCCACTCCTTTCCACTTAGTCAATGCATTGGTTCACATCTGCTAAAACCCTGGGTAGGATAGAATGGTTTGTAAGTGCATTTTTGCTCGGTGGAGACTTGTTGTCCAGCAGAAGTGATAAAAGAACCTCAATTACGAGTTTGTAGTTTATGAAAGCTCTTCATAAAAACTCTGTGCTGTTTGTATCAAATCTTTAAATACTCATTTTGCATATTATCAATAGACACCTTGAGAAAAAATACACATGTAAATGTGTGTGTATATATAGCATATGTTTCTGTGTGCACATGTGATAGGGCAGTACATGGCATCTTTAAAACAATAGGAGGCAGTAGGAAAGTGTTGCTTTGGAGTTTCCTGGTCTGAAATTCTCTTGGATGTCATCACATTCATAAACACTGAGAAGTCAACCCAACAAGCCACAGGTATTTGAGTGGAGGCTAGCTTGGGGGTGCTTTGTATTAAGGTGATAATGGATTTTCTTACAAAATATACTATCATTGCCAAAAGCACAATAAGGGTCTTAGACACTGCATCTGCAAATTTCTCTGTAGGAAGTCTGTGCTCCCTACTGTTCCACCCAACACAGCTACTGCTAAATTTTGGCACTAGGACTACTAGCAATGGTAGGAAAATAATTGCAGACCACTGTCACCAGGAACAAGGAAAACAGAAATACTGCAGTAAACTCTACCCAGCAAACTTGAACAAAACAGATCAGGTGTCGTGGTTTAACCCCAGCCGGCCACTGAGCACCACGCAGCCGCTTGCTCACCCCTCCCCCCACCGGGTGCGATGGGGGAGAGAATAGGACGGG
>NW_009198100.1:33151-54440 GCF_000690835.1 Fulmarus glacialis
ACTCAGCATTGTACCGTTTAATAGGAAGAAAATCAACTCCATCCCAGCCGAAACCAGGACATCGGGATAAAACTGATATTTTCTTGGAGCTTTTGGGTGTTTACCTGGGGAGCCTGAAATGGACTGGGCTGTTTGCCAAAGGCAGTAAAGAAGAGGGGAGTTGCTTCATCACTTAGCTATAGCCACTTTGGGAGCAGCTATGCTCATACCTTTTTTTTTTTGCTTCCTGAGGCTTGAATAGACCTTTTTCCATAAGGAGTTTTCAGTTTCCCTGTTGGACTAGACTTACCTTTTATTTCCCCACCCCGCTCCTGTATCTTTTTCCCCATGTGCCAGTTCTCAACGTGTTGAAAATGTTCCAAAGATAAAGCTCCCCTCTGCCCCCTCCCCACCCCAAATGAGGGGGCTGAGGGGCCATACTAAAAAGCAATGGGTAGATACTGACCTTGAATACTGGCATCATTCCACAAGTTTGCAAAAAGAAAAACAGGCTTCTCTGTGGGCTGGTAGGGTTCAGGGTTTGGCTCTCTTTTTCTCCTGTGCTTGGCTGCTGCGTGCAGTTTCTAGATAGCACTTTGAAATACTGTAAATTACTTTTCACACAGAAAGTAAGTGGGGAAAAAAATGTTTCCTGGCATTCTCTGGACATCAGATATATTAATTGTATTTTAGCTATTATAGAAATTACTGTAATTCCAGCTCGTGTTCTCATGCATGTATTGCAGACGGCAGCTTCTTTGTCAGGAGGTCTGCTCTGTGAATACAGGCGTACTCACCAGAACATTTGCATTTGCTTTCGAAGGTGACTGGAGTGATAATGATTTACTAATGTATACTTGAGTGAGTTTTAAGCTCAAACACTTACAAAACCTGATAATATATTCAATGGTAGAATCTGCAGTTGCTGCTGAACTGGTTAGTTACATAAGCAGTTGCCAGGGACCAAATATTAAGAGCCACATGCCGTGTAACTGTCCACCATACCAGACAGCAGAGGCATTTGCGATTTTCAGAGAATTTGTAAAGCAGGAGTTGCCTTAAAGATAGTGTGTTTCACTGCCAGTAATACCTGTTGTGGCTTGTTCATGCGTGAGTGAACAACATGCTCATTTTAATGACATTTTTCAATATGTGTCTTATTTCTTATATTCTTGTGATCGTTTACCCATGTGGTCTACGGTGCTGTAGCTCGAGATCTTGCCCTTGGTCCAGCATTCCAAGCTGAATACAGCCATTTTCTTGTGCAAAGAATAGCTCTAAATAAGGAGAGTGCTGTAGGAAGAATGAGGGATTTGATCATTTTGTGCACTTCTCCAACTGCCTGAATTACCTTTATATGAATTAATATTAGCTAATAAGTATATTTAGGGCGTTTGTGGTAAAGTTGGAAGTAGTCCCTAATCTGGGAAGCTGTAAGTATTTTACTGCTGTGCCTTCACACAGATTGATCCACATCTCTGTGTCTAGTTAAGTCAAACATTAAGCTGGTCTATAATTATTTATAATATAGTTTTATAAGCACTTATATATGCCTGTTGGATGCTAATAGACATACAGGTAAAATTTCTCAGTCCTGCCTAAACTTTGGATTTGAATAAAAAGCATAGAAGTTCCTTTATGTTGTTGAAATGTTGAAAGGCTGCTACTTTCTGATGTGTCAGTTGACTAGCAAGCTTAAATATCGTTTTCTTAGATGAGTAATCTTACAATGCACTCTTTTTTTATCCTTTTTTTAATACAAGCAGAATAAATTTTAATGTGGAAATAAATGGTATCTCTTTTAATTACTGAGGAGTTGTGTTTTATGCACACTGCTCAGTGAATCATCCTTCACCTGCTTTGGTAATATATGGTGATTAAAAATGACAAACCATAATTCAGAATCTGGTTTTGTTGGGGGGAGGGGTGTCCCCCTTTTTTTTCATCACCAACTATATTTTTTTTAGTAACAAGTTTTTCATGCAGAAATGTCATAACACTCCTAGTTTGGCTTTCTGCATGGAGATGTGATTATAGAAACTGTTTTTATGTTTTAAATGGAACTTTTTTTTTTTTTTAAATAAGTACTGGTTATATATGAAACTTGATTTAGTTAAATAACCTAAAGTAACTTAAAGGGGCTTGCTATTTCCCAGTAAGTACCCTCCACAAGTACTGAGACCTTTAATACTTTCAATAAGTATCACAACCTGACTGAATTATTTTAAGATGGAGCATGGAGTGCAGCTGCACAGGTGAAAATTGTACAAGATTGTATCAATTAGAACAGGATGCTAGACTACTGTTTTTTAGTATTTTTTAAAATTTTACTGATTTCTTTGATCTTCATTAAAGTACCTGGTCACTTACCTGTGTGTTTATATTTTGGATAGGCTACAAAATGTTATTTAAAAATCTTTACAACAGTAAATTTGAAAGGATAACTCGGGTCTTAGCACCAAAGGCCTAATATTTTCTGTGCCACAGAGAAGTCTGGGTGACAGTATGACAGAGCTGAGGACAGCTTATCAGAGGATGTGGAGTCCCACAAAAGTGCACTTGGCTCACTTCAGTGCCAGGAACTGAACTAGGGTCAATGAGCTGGTTGCAAGTGCTTGCTTGACCACAGGTTGCTTCTGGCAGGTGTGTCCAAACTGCTGGAATTTCTTCCTCATTGTGTTATCAGGCTCCTCTCCCCAGCTCCCTCTTAAAACAGTAGTTTTTCTGACATTATTATTTTAGATATGGTCCCTAACTGAACAACTCTTCCATGTGTTTAATTAAAAGACTGCTATTTGTGTGTCTTCTTTTTCGGGGCTTCACAGCTCCACCAGGTACTGGAGAATAAAAACTATGCGTGTCATGGAGCAGTTGGTATTTTTTGATAGCCCAAAAAAATTTCTCCTCAGCCCTGCCTCTCCCTAGGGCTTTTAGTCCCTCTATTTTTCCCTGCTATTTTTCTTCTTCTGTCCTTTAAGATGCCCATGTTCAATGTGCTTCAGCTTTCTAAAGAGTGGAAACAACGTGAGGTGTTGCTTCTTGCTTTAGTTCAGTTCTCTCCTGGTGGTTACAGTCTCTACCATGCACATTCATATGGAAATCAGAGCCCTAGAGATCTCTGTAGGCAGACCACCCTGATACCTAGGCATTTCCTCATCTGTCTTTAGTTGTATTTTTGTTCCAGTTGCTTAGCTCACTGTTGACCTTTCCTCTTTGTCTTCCCTGATGGAAAATATTTACATACTTTCTGTGCATGACATGAATCCAGAACAGTCTGCAGTCCACTGTGCCATTCTAACGTTTTTCTGAAGCTGACAAAGCACTTGAAGATTTTCCTCTTGATCTTTGTACATTAGTCCAAAAGGAGGCTTAGCACAGAGTTCACTACATCATCCAAGTGTCTTTGTAGAAATTAGTCTATGCCTCGCTGTCCTTTGACTCTCTCAGAAAGAAAAGGATTTGCCTAGACAGATGGTTGAAGAAATTCAACCTGTGACTTGTGTGGTTCTGCAGGTAACCTTTTTTGATATCAAGTCTGATTTCATGAATCTACCATAAGATAATGTCTCCAGCTCTGATTGTCTCTGCTCTGTATCTTACAGCTGCTCTGGCAACTTCTAGCTAGATGTCATTCAGCTAAGCATTTGGTTCTGCAAATCATTGATTGTTTTCCTTCAATCCATTATTTGTGCAAATGTCCTGTCAGTACTCAACCCATTTCATCCTGCCCATATTCCTTTTAAGGACACAAAACCATCCTTGCCCAAAATGGTGCCGACTTTAAGCTGGACTTCCAGCTGATGATGCTTCCAGTTCCAAATGCCGTGTTCCACTTGGATTCCTCCATGTCTGAGGACTGTTCATCAAACCAGCTTTGTGTATTTGTATTCTTGAGTCTCTTGGATTTCCAGATAGAGGGTGTTCTCCGATATTGAGAAAACTTCTTTAATGGGCATCCTGTTCTCTTTTACATCTGAGGTGGTTTACTGAACAAGCAGCAAGTGAGGATGATAGCAATGTGCAGTTGAAAGTTCCACATCCTTAAAGTCCTGGCAGACTTTGTTAGTCCTTATCCAGTCTTTTCAGCGCATTCAGGTTGTACCCGATTGGCCTTTGCATCTCACCCTTCTCACGGGTTGATTCAAATGGTGCTCGATAGCTGCTGAAGACAAGACAGGACTATGACCTGAAAAGCCATCTCATCTGAGGAACCTCCACCACTGAGAGTCTGCATTCACCCAACATCTTATTTAGCAAGACAAAGCCTTGTCAGCAGCATCTGAAATTAATTTTTTGTGCCCCTACTCCCTTTTTTTTAATTTGGCTTATGTTTGGACCTCTTCGCTAACTGAAACTCAGGGCCAGAATTGCATTGCCTGGTTGGCATTTAGACAACTCATGGTTTATATAACTCTCATAGATATGGATGAAGAATGGTAGGAATTGCTGAATACAGTAGCTTGACAGAAGGGAAACTGCCACATTGCCATGTCCCCAGGTCCAGTAGCAAGTCTGAGCGTGTATTGTTATTAGGCACATACACACACAATATCTGTATCCACAGTCAGAAAATATAGCACTCATGCAAACACAAGCAGTGGAAAAGATATGCATTTATACAATGTGGATCCTTCCAGTAGCTGGCTTTAGACACTCAGTCTGTCAAATAGTTGGCCTGCGAATCCCCATATCTCCCCAGCTGATGGCCTCTGGGTCTGCAGCCTCACCCCAGTTGCAGGTACTCAGACCTTCTCCCACACAAATGGTCACAGAAACACACATGTACATGGATCCCTCCAGTAACTGGCTTTAGAAAGTCAATGTTATCCAGTAGCTGGCCCCTGGATCCTCTGTTCTTCCAGGTATCTTGTGCACATGCTCTCTTGCACACACACACACACACACACACACACACAAATAGGTCTCTGGCAGCTGGTCCAAACCTATGGCCCTACCAGTAGCTGACACCCAGATCCTCTGGTATTTCTAGTAGATGGCTTGGAATGCCTGGTCCCTGTTGACTTATCTGCTGGGTGCCATGCCCAGGCCGCAGGCTGATCATTCTCCTTTGATAGCCCTGAGAGTAGCCTAGTCAGTGTGCTGCTTGTCACTGGTTAGGTTCTTGGGATTCTTCCATCTTCATCGTTCCTTTGCTTCTTTGTCTTCATGCACTTTATGAAGCCTTTAATCACATACCCTAATGAAGAAGAGTCTGTGATGAGGGCAAGAAGTCATTAGGCAACACACCAGAAAGACTTCATAAATGTCGTAACGTCAAGATAGTAGCGGCAGCAGAAAGGATGCTTTTGTCAAATTTGTTGTGGGACTGAAACCAAATGGGAAAACTTATTATGCTTTAAGACTCCATGGTCTGTATGTATGCAATAATAAATGTTGGTCTGGTATAGATTTATGTTAGCACAGGCATTTTCGTATCTATGAAAATTCAACCTTTGAGTATCATATGTCGGTAAAAGTATTGATGACCAGCACAAAAAATTAACTTCTAAAAGATTTAGAGGACAATTTAGCTGTGATATTAGAAATGTTAAGTGCTGGAGGATTCCAGTCTAAGGATCTCTTCAGTAACTTAATATTTTTTAATATCCTGATTTTTAATACAGTACAATCTTGCGCATTAGTTACTGCCAAGGATTATTTGTAAATCAGTAAACATAGTCATTGTTATAGAATATGCTGAAGGCGGGAGGGAAAGCAGAAGCCATGGCTGAATTTTTTAGCAAATCCCCATACCATGTTTTTGGAGATGCTTTTAGACTCTTTCCATGGCAGCTATGCAAGAACAGATAACAGTGGTCCCACCAATAACACTGACAGAGAATGAAGAATGTTTGGTGGTGTTAGAATGAACAATAAATCAGTTCCAGGAATTTAAAGGACTGCTCTTTGCAACAGAAATAGCGTTCTGCATGCAGAACTCGAAACAGGGGGCTTGCTCCTTCTAGTTGTAGATATCTGAATTCGCTTTGGGGAAACTCCTGCTGGCTTAATGGGACTTAGGGAGAAAACGGGTTGCATCTCAGCAAGTCCCTAGCTGAACACCCAGCTAGCAGTGAAGTCCAGCTGTGCTTCTGGCTGAGGTATTTACTCTGTATCATGGCCCAGACTTTCAGAAGTGTTTTCTTCCCCTAGTTTACATCTAAAGCAGAATTTAAAAACAGAATTTACAAACAGCTGTCTTTATTTGCATTTAAAGACCTGATCTATCTCTTTTTGATGTCAATGGGAATTTTCCCATGGACTTTTAAAGTGAGTTAACTGAAGTTCAAAAATAGACATTTTTTAACATTATTTTTTGTTTAGTAGAATAAACAAAAGCCTCAGCTGAAGTCAGTGGAAACAAAGTTAAGTCAATGGTGAATACTCTAGAAATTCTGAAACTTGATGTTCAACATTAGAACATCCAATATCAAAGGGTTTTTCCCCTTCTCCCCAAACATTTGGATTTACATAATGCAACACTGAGAGAAAAATACTTCAATGCAATCATGTGCCTCTCGTGTCAGGCTCAAGAAGAGAACGTTGTGGATATCGGATCCTGCGTCGCCATCGTAATTCAGAAGACCAGGTGCATTGCATTGGCAAAGCTAAGAAATACAACGAGACGGTAACCCGCGTAAAAGAGATCCTGCTCAGCACAGTCAGTCCAGAGCAGTTTGTTTTAACACTACTTGAAGCGGAGCCTCCCAATGTGTTGGTGAGTCGTCCCAGCAAACCATTCACGGAGGCCTCCATGATGATGTCCCTGACAAAACTGGCAGACAAAGAGCTGGTTCACATGATTGGCTGGGCCAAAAAAATTCCTGGTAAGAATTTCAGTCTTGTTTTTGTTCATTTTATTCGATGCTTTTACCATCAATGTACCATTCTCTACCCTGAAATAATAGCACAGCACAGTAAATGTGTGGTATGAAAAACTTAAGCTTTTTATCCTATAAAGTAATGGTCAATTTATTGCTCTCAGTAATTCACCTGAATGTATTTTGATTTAGACAACAATTTAACCCATAGTTTGCTATCTGTTGTTAGTCAAATACTTTTTCATTTTGCTAAAAAGCGTAGTTGGTGTTGCATGTAATTTCTACCTCATCAACTATAAATACCTGATTAATCTGATTTAGAAGGTTCATTAAAAGCGGTATTAACTAGATTGCTATAAAAAAGAATTTAAGACCAAATTCTTTCCCTGAATCCTGGTAGAAGGTTTCTAATACAGTTGATGAAAACTGAAGTGCGTCCAAGCACTGTGTCTGCAATTGCTTCAGTTGACATAGTTGCTACACAAGAGCATCAGATTGCAAAGCGTCGCATAGTATTGATCTCAGAATTATCGTGCGCTCTCCTTCAAAACAAAAATCAATAAGGATGCTTTTGGTTGTTGGCAACACAAAGAACATGCACTGAAGTACAACTACATGCGTTATTGCCTTGAATGTCTCAAATGCGACCACAGTATCGTGGCAACGTACCATTTCACTTCTTACAAACGAGAAGTGGTGAGCATTTGCAATTCCTTCTCCAGGAAGCGCCCATGATTAAAACTGTCAGAATAAAGAATAAAAGCCAGAATAAAAGCAGCCAGCACACAGAGAAGATAGTTGGCAAAGTTGTGCAGAAAATCTTGTTGGCTGGCATAGACTAAACCACAGACTGTGGCCCTTCAGCGAGAGCTAAGGTGACCAACTACTAATAGGGAGCTGAAAGAAGCATTGAATAATTGATAGACGTATAGCAGCATGGGGCTTAATCCTTAACTTCAGATATAGTGCTCTACGAGAAGTGATCCCTACGGCTGTGCTTACCTTACATGGCTAATATATTCTGCAGTGCCCCTGGTAGTCCTAACCCCACGTCCATCAGAACTGGGAAGCCAGCACACCACAGCTCCTCTCTTGGATTTTACGCTGAAGGCAACCAGAGCGTGCTGGTGCACGCCCTGGTCTGGTCACGCTTGTGCACTATAAACAGCACTTGCTGCTGCTTGAATATGCACCTAGGAAGACATGACAGTAGTCGTTATGCCTAGAAATAAATCGAGTGTGTACACGGTATAGGAAACAAGCTTGGTGGAGAATATTTCGTATAATCCTTAAACTAAGAATTTAGGATGAGGGAAACGCATCCTATTTCAGATCTAGTTGGAGTGGCTGAAGGTGCTACCAGCTCCAGCTGCTGGACCACATCTCCTAGTTGCACACTACAGGCTCCACGGCTCAGCCACTGTGTTGGAGAGTTCAGGTGTGACGGTTTTAGGGTGTGCAAATTCCAGGTCAGCTGCTGAGCTGCTGGGGAGGAGATGCTTGCACAGCACGAGCATCTTAAACCATGCTAGCAATTTGCAAAGTGATAGAGTTTTTGCCATTAACGTGGAATGTTTTAAACTGAGAGCCTGAATCCTTAATCCTTATTTTTTCCTGATTTAAGAAACTCTGAAAATAACTGTAACCATAAGGGGTTAAGTGGTGTCTATTGCTATAATATCTTGTCTGATCAGAAAAACTTGATCAAAAGGTTCCATTTCAGAGGACGCCATATAGTCATGTTAATCCGATAGGAAGTGAATTGTGAAGGAAACCAGAGAAAGTTGTAGAAAATGTCCTCATTTTAAGCAATACTTGAATGGGAAAAAAATCCACAACAACCTTTTCCATTTTCTGATTGTTCTTAATTTCTACTTTTTTAAACTATGTCAGCTTTTTAAAAAAAAACCCAACCACAAAGCCAAAACCTCAGCCAGTTGAGATTAATTTTTTGAATTTTTTAAAAGATCAGTTTCCAAATCAACCCCAATTTTGACATTGATCACTTTTAGTTTATTTTCAAGATCTGTCAGAAATAAAAACTTTTTCTCAGCAGTAAGAGAACTGTATGAAGAAAACCCATTGAAGCAGTCAAACCCCTTCAAAGCAGTTCCCCGGGAAGGTTGACACTTTATCGTGTATGTTTGTTTTTTCTGAACACTCCTGTTAAACAGAACAGAAGTAAACAACATTTTAGAGCAATGCCAAAAATAGAAGTGATGTTTAATATGTACCTAATTATAAGTAATATTGCCATGTTGCATGGTAGTTAGAGCATTTACTTGAATGTGGATTTATTTATTTTTTTCCATTAAAATAAGTGTGATGACTAAAGCTTTATTTCCATTAAAATAACTGTGATGACATAGAATTTCAGTTTTCAAAAATTCTTGCCTGAAGTTAATCATCTAGATCCATGCTCTGCTTCCTGGAGGTAAGGTTTTGGAAAAAAAATACAGAGTTCTTGACTAATGGCCCGGTGAACAGTAATTTTACTTTCTGTAAAGCTGAATATTTGCTTTTGTGTAGCTGGGTAAGAAGCCCATTTTCACCTCTACATTATTATTGGATATTATTTTGACACTCACCAAAAGTGAAAGAAAATCTTTTTATTTTTCCTTATAGATGCTGATGTTAACAGTAACTTTTTGCCCAAATAGGAAAGATAAATGGTTTGGTTTTTTTTTTAATATTTAATGACCTTCTTTTGTTATGAGTTTTACTCTGTGACTGTATTTTTGTCTGCACTTTCAGCTTAATTGTATTTTTGTTGTTGCTCAGTAAAATAGAAGCTGACACCTGAACTTTTTTCCTTCTGATTTCCAAGTATTTTAATTCTAAGTTGTCAAACAGCAGAACGTAACTTCTATAATTGCTTTTTACTTTGTTGACCTAGTCTAAGAGAGTTGAACGTGGTTCATAGCTGAACCTGTATTGCTGATCGATAGGATGTTGTCATAAGATGGAAATGGGGATTCATTATGCAACCCGGTGTGTTGCTGGCCAGAGCAGCCTGTCTTCTGCTAGTTACTACACATCCAGCACACATTTTTTCTTGTCTGTCTTAGTAATTTATAATTAAATGATCAGGTATAGAGTACATGATTTAAAGGACGTGTACTACAGCCGCAGAAAAATAAGTAGTTTAATGTACTTAGCAGCAATGAAATAGGACTTCTGCCACTGCAGTGGAAGCTGTGGTGGTGATGTGCTGTCCTCCATCTTTAAAGCACAAGATTGTTAGGAAAAGGAAAGGTATAGTCCTTCTAATCGCCGTGCTCAATGGTCGTAAATCATACTGCTGGTGTGGATAAATGTGAGTTTAGCAGATGACATCTGGGATAAATCTGGATCTTTAAGTATCTGTAGATTGAATGCTGGGGCTTGGACTGACATCTTGCTCAACTGAGATAGATAGTTTTTAAACCCAATAACTGGTTATTTATGCTAGAGAAATCAGCACATGCCTGTGGAAATGTTTATTTAAATAAACTTCTGAAATGTCTTTGGGCTGTAGTTTCCCAGGAAACTGCCACCGTCAGTTTATACTATTCACACTTCCGTGATTATTTTTCTAAAAGCACTTTTAAAATTATGAGTGTGTGTCTGGCAGATAATCTGTTGTTGGCTGTGGATTCTGTAGTAAATTCTGTGACAGCGAAATCCAGGAGGGAAGGTACCGCTCATAGAGCGCTGTTTACCCTTCTTATAAAATAAGGAGCAAGACTATCGATTTTGAAAGGCAGCACTTCGAGCAATCGTAAGAGAGAGTGCGCATTACCCAGTTTATGTCAACCCAGAGCTGTCACCGACTGTCTTCCAGCCTAGTAGTTTAGTAAGATTAAAAGACATGGAGCATTTGTATAAATTACCGACAGCAGATTCTTTGACAGCGCAAACGTACTGTGGGTAATTTAAGACCTCAGACAACTGGCAAGAGCTAAGGGGAGCCTGTCTCCCATGGCCAGGCTGTGTCACGGTTTTTCACTCTGCAGAGTCGTAGATAGAAGCTCATCTAAAAACGAAGTGCCTTTGCTAAGAGCCCTACCTAAAGCAGCTCTGCTTTGAAAACTGTGGCCTGATCTTGGTTTTGAACACAGCTACGGTTTGACCACTGAACTGGTTGTCATCGTATCTGTATTTTATTCCCTGACTAAGCAGTCTGCATTTTGATAATTCACACTTCTTCTGTTTTCTGTGTTTTGGTTTTGGTTTTTTTTTTTTTTTTTTGCATGTGTGTTAATTTTATTTCTCTTTATTTGGTTTCTATGCATCTTTTTTCCCCAGTCTTTTTTGCAGGGGAAGGCAAAGGGAGGGCAACGACTGTCTCTCCCTTCTGGCTGTGTTGCAGTGCTATCTGACACCTTGCTATAACTTCTGGAGACAACTAAATGCTGGAACAGGCTTATGCACAACTGCATTAATTCTGTTCTTGCTTCTAGGATGCTGTGAATGGAGGCAATGGGGACACTTATACCTTCACCAACTACCCTCCTCTTTTTTTTTTTTCTGGTTTATAGCAATTTTGGGGAAGGGGGTGGCAGGAAAACAGTGGCTGGGGTCAACACATGTCATTTACAAAGGGGTTGACAACACAGAGGCACCAATGTGTGGGTTCTTTCATAGTTACCCAACAAACCCAGAAACGTGCCTGTTTTATGAGATTAAAAAAAAAACCCTGCAAGTGACAACCATATGCATTCTGGGGAAAGAACAGACTATTTTCTTAGGTGTCCTCTGCAGTGCAATGCAGTAATATCCGACAAATGCGAGTTTCCCGAGTGAATCCCTGGTGCCTCTCAGGAGGCTGTGGGACCGTCAGCTAAAGAGGTGGCCAAGCATAAGGCAGGTCCTCTGCGGTCACTTAAGTTTCACCAGCTGTGTGGGAATAATTGCACTTGAACCTCACTCTGCTTTATTTCAAATGTTTTGTGGAAGATTTGACAATGATAATAACAAGTATTTATGTTCCTATTTGAGATGGCAGCATGGCGCTTTTGATGTCAATGCTCCCTTTTCTGGCTTTCTTCACAACCCATAATTCTTTCTGTTTCTTTTTGTTTCTCGTATACTCAGTCGTCTTTATCAAAACAGAGAAACAAACAGGTTGATTTATTTTATGCTATTATTTTCATCAATTTAGGCTTCATTGATCTCAGCCTCTATGACCAAGTAAGACTCTTGGAGAGCTGCTGGATGGAAGTTTTAATGATTGGTTTGATGTGGAGATCAATCGACCATCCTGGGAAACTGATTTTTGCACCAGACCTTGTATTGGACAGGTAAGAGAAATAAATTTCTTGAGAACACTTCATATTAGCATGGTTGGAGGTGGGGTGAATGGTAGGAGGAAGAGGATTAAGTATGGGAGATGCTATTAATATTTTATCTAACAATATAATTTACTTGTATTTGTAACAATAGTGATTTGAGATTCCACATCCTTACAGGGGCTTAAGGAATGCTAAGCATAAACGGTATTGTTGAACCTGCAAATTCCTGAATTCCCATAGCACGTGACAGTGTGAAGTTCCTCTGTATTCTTCACGTCTTCTGTCGTTTTTTTCTTTTGGTCCGGGTCTCCAGATGCTGAAACTGTAGACACATCAGCACTATGCGCTACATTGTGAATTTCTCCCCACATCCCTCAAAAAAAAGTACACATAGTGTCAGGCCATATTTTAATTCTTTTAAGTAGCTTTTCTACCTGTTTTTCTTCCTGCCACTACTGCAGCCTTCATAGATAGCTATAATAATGAACATTGCAGCACTAGCCAAAAGGGATTTAAAAAACCCTAGCTTCTTGTTCAATACTGAGAATATTTTTTCAAGCTAAAGCAGGCTGTTTGCAAGTTTAAAAATTATTTCTCCATAACATCATGTACCGGCAGGGCAGAATATGGATTAGCAAGGATGTTTTTCTACAGGACCTTAGAAGGATTTGACCTGGGCTTCATATTGGTAAAAAGTCAGGGAAACAATCTACTCTTTTGGGTAGGCTTAAAATGTCTCTTAGCCTTTTCAACCTGGGGAAATTCAGATCTGTACCAGCTCTGTGGCTTGAGCTCAGAAATAATCATCATCATAGATACAGAAAACAAAATGGGTTAGTAAGAGAAAGAAATTTAATTTATAAAAGATATGAAATAAATTATTATTTGCTCATATAAAATTCAATGCAGGGACATGCTGTGTTGTTCAATACAATGGTAAGAAATTGCTGAAAATGTGTGATACATGTAGTTCCTTGGAAGCTAATATGTGTTGAATAGGGTGAGTTTATTGATGCATTCCTTCATCTCTACAAGACACAGCAGAGTGGGAGCTAGCAAGCATCTGGGCATGCTGTAATTTTTTTTTTTTTAAGACATGCTTATATGAAACTGGTCTGTAACTTGATTGTTTTTATCCTAGCTGAACTTCAGATACATTTCCTACATAGTCTTTGTAGGCAAGTACTTCTCTGATGCTTGTGTCTTTGTTTTGAAATTGGCAGCTGCCTGTCCTTCTCCAAAGCTTAAAACTCTCCTTTGCTATGAGGAACACGGGAAACCGGGCAATATTCAGGCAGCTGCCTTTCTGCAGGCAGTTCTTGCTGCACCTGGTTAGTGTTACCTGCCCGTGCCTCGCAGCCTGAAGGCTCAGCACCTTCCTCTTGGGATCCAGGAGAGGAGTGAAGGTCCTTAATACTCCTGCACTGCTGTGCTTAAGTCTGTCTCGTCTTAAAAACACTACAGAGAAAAAAATCTTATATTCCAGATAGGAATAAGAAGCAACCCTTTGAATACTGTGTTGTAGAGCTTAATTGCTTTTTTTGTCCAGTACATGTAAAAAAAATCTAATCAAAAAACTGGAACAATAGCTTCAGTGGTTTGAAATTTGCTGCTGCTTAATTTTAATTGGAATGGCTTAGGGTTGTTCGGGGTTTTTTTCCAGATCAGAAAATGGGACCATTTCTAATATCCAAAATGGAGAAAGTTGCATTCAGTAAAAACTTGCAAACATAAAAATAACCAAACCACAAAACCACCAAAAAACCCAAAAATTTATTTATATTTAAACACCTTCAAATAAAAAGGTGCTGGGGAATGGGGGTAGAGGTTATTTTATTCTTTAAAAATGTCTTATTGTTCCAAGAAACTTATTTTAGGGGGTCTTTCTTATTCACCAAGTCCTGAGGCCTCCGTCAGGTACAGACAGTCGTGTCACCAGCTGTGCTATTAACTCCTTGTGAAACAAATCTGGAGAATGATTCAAGGTGGTTCTGTGCCCCGCGCTACCGAGTTTCAAACTGATTATCCAGAATTACACTGGCTGTGAGGATAAAGCCTCTTGCAGAAATATGGTCATACTTACCTGCGGTCAATCCTGCATGCGCTTTAAAGAGAAAATCGGTTTCTTAGAGGTTTCTTCTTCTTTTATACCAGTGTACTTTTCAATTTAGATTTCATGATAGAACCTTTTGAATTCTGCCAAAGATGAGATGGATAGGCCTTTTGCAGCCTCTTTTGTGCTTTGACTTTTATCTGGCTGAGTCAGAGTTCCTTAATTCTACTTTTTCGGTAACATTTTAACTGTGTTTCCATAGGGACGAGGGGAAATGCGTAGAGGGAATTTTGGAGATCTTTGATATGCTCCTGGCCATGACCTCGAGGTTCCGAGAGCTGAAACTGCAGCACAAGGAGTATCTGTGTGTCAAGGCAATGATTCTCCTCAATTCCAGTGAGTACGCAGTTGACGCTCACCAAATTATACTTTTGATTTCGAGGGTGGCTGGGAAATCAGCCTCTAAAAATGGCAGAAAGATCAAATGAGATAAAACCATTGAAAGAGAACAATAGGAAAGGACTTCTACACCATCAGTTTGTAAGGATTTTTACTCAAGAAACTTCTCAACTGTATCATTTGCTGGATTTAGGGTCTATGTCCTGTTGTAAGAACTGCATGAAAGACCTGAAGTCTGAAAGCTTCTCCCGAGTGGGGGAGCCCCAGGCTGTGGGTCTGTCCTTTTCAATGAGAACTTCTGCTCGTATATCTGTGGATCCTGGTTGTGTGTAAAGTTGCTGTACAGCTCTACAAACCTGTCCTTAATTCTTAATTCTAGTAAAACTAGTTACTCAACCGAGTGATGATTAATTGGGTTTCAATGTTCCGATTTAATGGTAATTAATTGGTAGAAATGATTGAAAGTACTCAAGAGTTCTGCAAGATGAATTTCAGGATAGGAGCTTTGCTTTGCAGCCTTTTACACAAGGCAAATAGGAGTGTGTGTTTGCTAGTTTAGGGTAGTCTGCAGTAAGACAATTTTATTCCCCAGAACGTGTTGTAATTAATGTTGTCAAAAAAGCCCAACAACAAAATAACATCTAACTATTTACATCTACTGTTTTCAGCGAGGAGCTGCTGTGTAATTCCCAGCCCAGGTCTGAATTTTGTTTGTTTCAACAGACAACAAAAGCTATTCTTTTTTTCTTAAGAAAAGCCACAACAACCAACCAACCAAAAAAACCCAACAAAAACCCATGTTCATCAGCCATATTTTCTTTAAAGCCTCGCCTCTTTAAAAAATCTCTCCTTTCACCTCTCCCAGGTCTCCTTTCTTGTCAAAGTTAATCTTTTACTCCTAATTTTCAAGGTGTTCTGGAGCTCTGTCCTTCCATCTTTGGGAGGATTTTTTTTTTTTGCCCAGGTCTCTTCTGCTCTATCAATAATGTTATTGTGTGTTTCCAGATCTTCCTAGTGGTGATTTCTTCTCTTCCCTCTCCATACCCCTAATCCCCCTTTTTTGCCTTCGCTGACTTTTCAGGTTTCTCGCTGTAGGCAAGCGCTATATTACGGCACCCTTAGTGAGCTGTAGGGAGACCATGGCAGGCTGGGTCTATGAGCGGTGTCTCTCACCGTGTTCTCCTCCCTCCCTAGGGTACAGTCAGAGGAAAAAGGTTTTTTTCAGCAAGAACTTATTAGAGCAAGCATAATGCTCTAATTTGTAATAGTTACTAAACTACAAGGTACAGAATGATTCAAAGGAAAACCCCCATGAGAATGGAGAGCACGTCCATTCTCTGGCCTGAAGGGTCTATGTTCAACATGTTGTCTTGGGAGGATTTGGGAGAGTTACCTAGTTTGCAAATGATGTGGCTGTCAAGTTTTGGCAAAGGAATGTAAGTCGGAGCTTGGTGTGGCACATGGAGCATCGTTTGTACACCTTGAGGGCAGGTGTCAGGAAATGTATCTTCTCTAATCCTGTTGAAATATTACATCAGAAAAAAAATCCACAGTCGTAGCTTTTTTTTCTTCCTCACGAGCAGGGAGTATTTCTTTCCCTTCTCTGGTTAGGCATGTTTCCCTTGTCAGCCGAAGAACCTGAAAGCAACAGGAAACTGCATCACCTGCTTAATGTAGTCACAGATGCTTTGGTGTGGGTTATTGCAAAGAGCGGAATCCCCTCGCAGCAGCAGACAACTCGTCTGGCCAATTTGTTGATGCTCCTCTCTCACGTCAGACACGCAAGGTACATTTTACAGAATGTGTGTAACGTGTAAGCTGTTAGTGTTTGTTTGTTACAGCAACAAAGCAAGGCCTGAACTCCAGAGCACTCCTGAGGGAATCCTGGGACTGCTCCTCTTCTCTGTTCGTTGTAAGGCTTTCCTTCCTAGCACAGCTAAACAGGCAACGTACTCAAGTGCTTGCTGGCATTCAAGAATGTTGGGTTGATATTAAAATGCTGTCTTAACTGTGTTGCATTAAATTGTTCTTTACGTATCTGCCTGAAATGTTTAACAATAACAGAAATTCAGCCTTTCAAAAAAAAACCCGCCCAGCTATCTAAACTCTTCTGTCCAAAATAAAAGTATCTTTCAAGACTGATCATCTGCAGTGTGAGCTTTGGTGGAGCAAAGTCTACTTTGGGTGCCATGTTTGTCCCAGGCCAAATTTATTGTCTTTTATACGGAACCACAGCGTTTTTGCCAAGTGATTCGTGCTACAGCACTGCCACGCTCCTGCTTTCCCATGGGAAGCAGCTCCTCTGCTCCCTGCCGGTTCCTGGACCTCCTTGAGCTGCTCATCTTTGCTTGCAGTACAGCAGGCTCAAACGCAGGGCCCTACAAAGAGATGCTTTGATTTTCAGGCTGTTTGTCATTTTAAAATATTACCCGGAGACCAGCTATTGACAAAGCTGTCTTATGTCTCGGCTTGGGACTAGGTGTCCAGGGAAGACGGTCCTGGGACCAGGCTGGAGCATGCACAGGAGAGATGGGCGTATCCGACTTTGTGTAGGGACACTGGAAGAGGGACAGCCACCTTTGCAACAAGCTTCCTGGGAGAGCGGGTGGCAGCAGCAGGGACCTGACTGTGCTGAAAGGCAGCTTTTAACAGCCAGTTTGTGAACTGGGGGTGGGTTTAAGAGCTGGCCCTAGAGAAGCCACAGCACCAGCCAGAGCTGAACCCGACTCACGGCTCTGGTGCGCTGCCGTCACCTGGGTTGCCCACTGTGGTGTGACGCCACATCACAGCATCGCAGGAGCTCTTGTTCTGGCATGGCGTGAATAAACATTGTGAATCTTTGCAAAATTTTTGTATTTCCTTATTAAAACAAGAGTTTTTATGCTGCGCCTGCCTCAGCCAAAGTCTGGAGGCTACTTGTTGTGACCTGTCTCCTTTACGTTGCTTAGCACTGGTCAGTCAATTATACTTTGTTCTGGAAATAATTGATGCTCTCAGCCTTGATTACCAAATGATGCAGGACTGTCAGGAGCTGGGTGTAGGAGGGGGGCCGCAATTTCTTCTTTGCCATTAACATATTTATAACTCTTCAATTGTACCAGAACCTTATTTTTCTGGAAGCATTGCCCCCCTTCCAATCCAACCACCAGGTCAGCTATGTGCTGGCTGTCTGCTGCTGTTTCCAATGTGATAAATTTAGTGCTGAGCAAGTGCACTTAGATTTCAACCCCAAAACCTTGAGTGCATCTGTAGTATATGCATGTGCAACTGCAACGGCAATAGCCGTCTCCTGTTAGTCCGAATCATGATACAGCCAGAGCGTTCAAACTAACAAGGTGTCATTGTATCTTACTGCATAAGAAAAAAATTACTTTTAAAGCCTGTAGCCATCTGCAAGATCTGACACTGGACATGCAGAGAAGAAAGAAACTGCTTGAAGTTAGCCAGGGTAGTTTGGTCTTCCTACTTAACCAGGCAGGAGAGGTAGGTGGTCACTAGAGCTACACATTGTAAATTCCCCTTTTGTATAAAGCTGCAGCGTGTGGGCTCCCACGCTTACGGCATCAAAGGGGTTTTCTCTTTGATTTCAGTAGGGTCAGTACATCTGCATTATTTTCTGAAGTCAGTTTGTGTGGTGTAAAACAAGTCTTGGTTCTCTAAATAGTAAAACACTCAGCTTTAAAGTATTGGGATGTTGTTACTGTTGGTAGTGGTAAGCGATCTCGGGGACTACAGCAGCTAAATTCTCTCAACTCCTAATTCAAAAAGGACTCTCTTGAAGCCATGAGCGTGTTTTCCTTCTCTGCATTGTCGAACCCAGATCACTGACTTATTTTCTGTTCTCCTTCACAGTAACAAGGGAATGGAGCATCTCCTGAGCATGAAGTGTAAAAACGTGGTCCCAGTGTATGACTTGCTGCTGGAGATGTTGAATGCGCACACTCTCCGAGGCCAAAGGAAGTCCCCGGTCACACACCCCGAATATGGCCCGTTAGAACAAATGGAGACTGGAGACAGCCTGCGAAACGGGGCAGCCCAGTAATTCTGTCGAGACCTGGAAATGTGAAGCTTGTTCAAAGCTATGGGAGAAAACAAAGCTGCTGTGATGGGACTGCCGAAGCGTGACCAAGTGCGAGTCCTCATCTCTACTAGATTTGCACATCGGTATCTCGGGAAAGGCTTGTGGGACGCACACCTCTGCCCGTGTTTCTGACATTATAGTAGCTGCACTTTTATAGTGCCTTTTCTGAGACTCTTCAAAAACACCTTATGAAATTAAGCCTCAGAACAGTACTGCAAGGCAGGGAATTACTGCCGCTCCTTTTCAGAGGCAGGTGAACTGAGACAGAGAGATAAAGGCCCTGGTTTAAGATGACAGAAGAGGTGTCAGGGCTAGGAGCGAGCACTTAGGTCTCCATCTCCCAGACCAAGGCTTTTAAGCGCTGACTAGATGATCTCCTCTTTCAGCGTGAGATTGTATGAAATGTAGAGCAGCATTGTTTGGGACAGATCCGCTTACCTGTGTGTGCTGGTCCCTGGGGAATACCTGCTTTGCAGCCTATCTAGATAAAGTGCCGAGATATGTACAGTGTAAAGGAGTTCCTTCTATTCTTAAATATGCAATGGCTGCAAGGGGCTCTCATTTGAAGGCCATTCAGAATAGCTTCTAGGGCCACTTCAGAGCCTCTTCAGAAATGTTAAACCAAGCTTAAGTTTGTATTTTGTGAGCCTGTTCTTAACACTCACATTATTATCTGTGTGAAATTCTTCAGTGCTTTAAACAATGACCAAACTGCCTAGGTATTTCAGTCAATGCTGACCTTTGAAACGTGTTTTGTCTGTGAGATTAACATATTGTTTTATATATTTATTAATGATGTTAAATCTGTTATAATATTTAGGCACAAGAGGTTGCTCTGTGAATATTAACTGTTTGCATTTGTATATGATCTGCTAATCAGGGCTTGTGAAATCAGCTAGAAACCAACCATCTTCCCTCCCCTTTTGACTCACCTGTGGAATTATGTCCTGCCCACCTGAAACCTCTTGCAGCCATCTTGCAGGGGGTGAGGCAGTGGACGGGAACCTAAGCTGGGACCTGCTTTTGCCTGCTGCCCTCAGGTTTGCTGCTTGCTTGTTTTCAAAGCGCATGGCACCTTTTGCTGTGGTTTTCATACCTTGTGTAGGATCCCTCAAAGAGAGGGGGGGATGATGGTTCTGGCACTTCCTTTGCTTCGCAAGTGTGATGACTTGTTTGAATTTCACTGGAGATGTGGGTTTAAACCCCCGCCCCGTTGTGCTGATTTCTGCATGTGTTTAAGCTGCACTGAGAAAAAAAAAATCAGAGCAAATAGCCTGGCCGCTGACCTCAGCGAAGAGCAGGATGGCATCATTGGCAACTGCCAATATCACATTCTGATGTGAGCTAGAATTGCAATCACTCTAAATGGAATACATGTATGTTCTGGGCATTTCAGGTATGGTGAAATTAAATTGGGATCACACCAAAAGTCTATTTTGAGCCAATAAGTCTTTTGGATTAGGGACTTTGGTTAGTATGCCATTTGGATACTTTCAATATTAGTCAAACCTTTGGTCTTGGTGTTTTTCAAAGCCAAGGACAATATTTTTTACAGGAGGAGCATAAAAAGTTTTCAGTGAGTTACACAAATCTATTGTCTTGTTTTGATCTTGTGCTATACCAGATGCTGCTGATGGTCTAAATTTTTACTAGCTACCTTTTTATTGTTTTTAAGAAACTGTAATATAGCAGTGCCCTTCTAAATAAGTGTAATATTTATCACAAAAGAGGGAAAAATGTGCGTACAGTCTGGAATTCATTGGCACTTTCATTCTGAGGGAAGTTTTGCTGTGCAACAGACAGGTTTTAGTGTTTCTTGGACTTGATCTGGCGTCAATGCCTGTTGTATTGTTCTTTTTCTGATTTTCCTTATCCTGTGTAATCTTTTTGTTTAATACAGTTTTTCAAAGAAATGTTTAAGTGATTTTTTGTTTGTTTGGTTTGCTTTAGAAGTGCTGAATTTATGTGCAAACTTGAAACAAACCTCTTAGAAAATGGGAAAAAAAAAAACGTAAAATTAACTTCTAAATGGAAATTTGCTCTGGATTGACTTTGTGAAAGGGTGATGCTGCAGATTTGTGCCACATGTTGTGATTCATGTATGCCGTTATTAGCACAGTGCAACTAGGAAAATGATGTGATTTTAACAGGTATTTTTTGTCTTGTTGAACATCATTTTATTAAAAGTTACTACTAGTGTTTTAAAATGGGCAAAAGCCAATAGCTGTCGACTCTCTGGATTAATGTAGCTGTGTTCATATTTGGATAAGGAGAAGGTGCACGTCTCTCAAACAGCACAGTTTATAAACAGGGAGCGGTGTGCCGAAATGACGGAACAAGGTGCCTTCGTCTCTTGAGAGAGATGTTGGGGTTTATCATGGGTCTGTATCCCACAGACTCTCCCAGATGCTGCATCCCTGGTGTGGAGCACGTCCACGTCCCCGCCAGACCTGAGCAGAGCTGCCACGCTGCGTTTCCATTTAGGTATTGGGGGAGCTTTTCCAGTTTCAGCATGAGTGAATTGAGTGCTGAGGAGCTGCGAGGGCTGGGAGGAGGGGAGGAGAGCGGGGCTGGTTTATGGCTTTCCTTCACTGCCCTGCCGTACATCAGCTTCTGCTGCTGAGCTGGGACCCGGCCAGAGGCGGCTGCTTCTACTTGAAGAAATTATGCTGCAGTTCTGGGG